>NW_009627092.1:32425-81512 GCF_000690535.1 Cariama cristata
ACTGCAAATGTTTGATTAGCTCGATCGTGACCAATTTGCATGTTCTTTCTCACATGTTACAGTATCAGCAGTACTGCAGTTTTAAGTTACTCTGCCTCACCTGTGTTTCCAGCTAGTACAGTGACTGATAGAGACATTACATCCTGTCTCTCTCTGTCTTCCAGTAAATTATTAGAGGGACATAGAATTCATATGAGCATTAATATTTTTAATACTTAGCCAAACCTAAGCTTTTCAGTTTTTCTATTTTAATAATATTAATATCTTCATTATGTAGTCATAATTGCTTCTAATAACCATTGTTTCAATGGCATTATGTTCCCAACCCTTTATAAAATCCTAAAAAAGCCCCATATCTTGGTGGCCCTCCAGTTTTGCAAACTTAATCAAGGCAAACAAAACAATTCTGAATTTGGCAACTGAAGGAAGGAAAGAAAAAAGGAGGGGTTGTTGCCAAGGAGAAAAAGGCAGTGTTTTTAAGATAACTGATTTTTTTAAAAAAACAGTACTTTCAGAAAGAGTGAATGAAAGGCATGAAAATAGGTACAAAACCAAACCAAAACAAAAAACCAACCCTACAACAGAGGAAAAAAAAAAAAAAAAGGCAAGAGGGAAGATAGTTTTTGGTATGCATCGAAAAATACATAACTGGGAGAATATCAGATCAAATGAGAGAAGAAATGTAGAAGCAAGCTTGTTTTGGCATCTTGAAGTGTTCATATGTTCAAAAAGGTTGTTATTAGTAACAGTATAAGAAGCTCATGAGCCGGGCTGCTGAACAAAGTCTATGCACTACTTAACCGGTGAGTTTGTGTGTCGATTCAAGGAGGAATCTCCCTGAAGAGTGGAACAGTTTTTGTCTTGTCTTAGGTTGTGGTATCAGAGAGAACCTAAAAAGATGATGGAAGGCTTAGTAGCACTGTTGGTGAAAGGACAAAGAAGGAGCTGCTCGGTCTTGTTTTCAGTTATATCTTTATGTAACCACAGTTCAAATGTTGTGTGAAAGTGTTAAAGGGAAGGCTGCTAACATGTAGGATGTTATTCTCTTGGATATCATAAAAAGGGGTTTGGCATTTACTGGATTTCTCCTCCCGAGTTTCTCCTTCCTTCATTAATTACATTTTGTTTCAGACATCCAGTGTCAGTGGTGCAAAGCCTCATCCTAGAGACTGCTGTTACTGTACTTCAGCTGTCTGTACACACAGTAGTAGTGGCACACTGTCATAGCAGAGTCTCCAGAAGTCTTAAGGCTTCTTTATATCCCTTTTATGTAAGTGCTCTGTGTTTCTCTGTTACTGTCATCAGTTCTCATCTATGTAGAATTTTCAGTGCTGATCATTTCTAGTAATGAAGACTTCAACTTGAAAAGGTTTCTTTATATTCATGAGGAACAATATCTGATATTTGTAGTATTTCTAAGAATAAAAAAAAGTGGTGTTTTTTTTTTTTTTTAATCTTAAGCTTTACATTACTTCACATACATATTACCTGCCAAGATTATACACATAGATATGCAGTGCCTCTTCTGACACACTGTTCTTTCTAGTTGTGATTTGGTTTATGGAGAATGCTAATAGGATTGCAGAAAATGAGGTTACACTTGGCATTTCTTTTATAAATTGTGGTCCTCGGTGCACGCCGTATGTCTTCTGTATTTAGATTTTTCTGTAATGTTAGGTTATTCTTTGTCATGCTTCCATTATCTGCACACTTGCTTCAATGCCCTTTTACTTTCCTATATAGAAAACACTGTTGGTAGCATAAGTCTCTGTAAATTTTCCAGATGATATTCAGGTCGGAAGGCACCTCAGGAGGACTTTACTCCAACAGCTTTGTCCTGACATTGGCCATCTCTTTCAGCAGCCTTGGATGTGGTGCAACAGGTCCTAGACTTGATAAGTCGAGTTCTCACAAGTAATCCCTTCCCTGAGCATCATTCACTGCTGGTAATTCCTCTCCTCCTTGAACCTGGCCTCTCAGCAGAAATCCAGGAGCCTCAGCAGTGTCCACTGGCACATAATTACCCACCCCATTCAACCACAGTCCCGCATTTTCTTTGTTTAAACTTTTAATGTAGCAGTAGAAGATCTAGCTAGCTTGTTGCTACCTGGGAGCCCTGCAAGTAGCTACCCAGGGAAAAGAGGAGGGAGTGGAAAGGGAACTAAAGAACTATGAGAGCAGCAGTGACTGTTCGGGAGTAAAGGGGAGAGGCTTTGCTTGCTAGCAAATCTGCAAGTAGGTGCTGTGAGAGAGAATGGAAAGGAGGAGACGTGAAAAACGATGTGAAAGTAGTGGCCACAGCTTGGGAGAGAGAGGGCAGCTTCCTGATAAGGGTTAAACCAAGGGCAGAACCAGCTAATCAGGCCTGTGGAAAAGAACCCTCTCAACAAGGAAGTCTTTTTCCGCCCCTCTTCCCAGTGAGAGAAGAACTTCCATCATATTTCCCACACTGTATCCAACTCTCAGGAGGTACCACCTCTCTCTCATTTGAGTGGCTTTTCCCACCTTATGATACATCAGCAGCATGCAAAGAGTCATACTTGTGGTCTGAAGAGTCCTCGCAGAGGAGCAACTTCTGTTCTAGGAAGTATTTCTGTGCACAAAGCAGTTAGTGGCCAAGTGCCCTGGTGCACCTACCACTGTGCAGACACTACAAGGAACTATTAATTGAGAAACCATGCCGTTCCCAGCTCATGATGATCCATTGACATATTTTGTCTGTGCTTTCTGTGTCGACCACTTGCCCCACATTATCCCCACACCCCCAAGGATAAGCATGTCAGGAAGGCATGTAGGAGTGATACTTCAGTGATGGATGGGGGTGGACTTTCCAGGTTCTCCCACATGACAAACCTGGCACTTTGAGTTCAAACAAACAGCAGAGCTCAGGGATGTGCTCCAAATAAGCTGGAGGGTTCAGTGTTGTGCTCCTGTCTGAAGCCCTTTTTTCATAAAGTCTGTCTCAGGGACCTCAAAGTATGTTATTATTATTCCTGGTTTTCAGGAAACCTGGCATCATCTTTTTAATGAAGCATTCCTCTCATACTAGACTGCAGTAATAAGTTGGAAACTTGCTGGTGCTGTCACCAAGCTGAGCTACTGCCCAAGACACTTGCAGCCATCTTGGAGACGTTAAAATTCATGTATATCATATTTTGGGGGCACAAAGTCACACCTCTGTTTTTCAAAGAGTGGGAAGAAGTAGCCATTGACTACAGAAGAGAGAGAAGAGAGTTGAAAGTAAAAAGGGGTAATAGATTATAGTAGCAAAAATGAAGTTTAGCAAGGGGTGATTGCAGTAGAAGAAAGGGCAAGTAAAGAAAAGAAAGGATTTCAGAGGAAAAATGTATGTGAGATTTCAGAGGAAAAATGTCTGTGACTGAAGAAGGAACAGCAGAATTGAAGAACGAGTTGAGAACTCTCAGTCATTGGCAGCCACTTTGTGTGGTGGAGGAACCTCCTCATGTTTGCTATGGTTTAATAACTTATAGTGATGCTGAAGTTGCATATGGTGGCATCAGCTCTCTCTGAGTTTGGACCTAATGACCCCCGTTGGAGTTATAGAGCACTTTGGTGCAGTATTTCTAGTTTAGTTTTCTAAAGTCTAATTTGTTCACAAAACTGCTCTGAGAACTGAGCAAGCACATAGGAAATGCATTGAAGTGAATCAGAGGATTTGGTTTGAGACTGCAGTATTTGTCCAAATGGGATTGCTAATGTATTCACAGCTTCTCTTAAAAAAAGAAAAAAGAAAAAAAAAGACAAAAAAGCATGTTTTGCTTGTATTCTACCAACAGAATGGAGAAATTACCATTTGTTGTCAATTTTAAAAAAGCAACAAACACAAAACATCTATGCTTAATTAAGTTTTCCAGATATTATTTTTCTCAAATACATGTTCACGTGTTTGACTTCCAACACCCTTGCTTTGCTTTTATTTCCTTTACTCTTGCATTCACTGTGTTGTTGCCAGCAATCTAAGCTGTTTAATGGGTTTACACAGCTTTAAATTGCATTTGAATCAGAGGCTCAGATCATAATATGCATGACTAAAAATCTGCATTTACATAAATTTGTCTTTTTTTTCTTTACAGTTTACTGGACAAACATGAAATATTTCTTTGCAAGCTTAAAAGGTTACTTCATTTGTATCTGACATCTTTGTTCTGACATCTGAATTTTCTCCATTCATTTAAGAAAACAGTGTCAGCTGTGTATAAACTAGTCATCAAGAGACAAAGAGAATGTTTTAAATCGAGATAGTAGTTCAAACTTGTTTGAGCCATGGCCAATTCTCACTCCTTGTCTTCTCGACTTCCTATTCTAAGGTAACTTGTTTTGTAATACAATATAACAAATGCTGCTCTAAAACAAAGACTGAAGGAAAAAAAATGGAGTTAAATCAACGTTCTGGCCTTCATAACTTTGCTCTCCCCCAGTCAACATAATTTGTTTTATACTTTTTCTTTGTACAGACTAATTAATTGTTTGTAAAGCACTTTTCAGCTAAGTGTTAAATGCTTAATATTATTATTACGAGTATATTTATTTGCAATTCACTCATTTAATTGACCTCTATTTTACTACAGTTCATAATGACAATCAATTAAATCCTTTTTCAGCCTTCATTGATTTCATCCTACATTGTTTTCTAACCGTTTTTCATCTTGGATCTCTTCAGAAGATAGGAATAAACCTAAAATTGATCAAACATATTTCAGCTTTCCTCTCCTTTTCTCGAGCTAGGCACAGAATTGGAAGATTTTTACAGTATTTCAGCTACAAAAATGCAGAATAAGTAGACCTATTCCAGGGCTGGACAGTTTAAAGAATGACGACCCTAATCAATTGAAGTGAAATACACCAGAATTGTGATAATTTATGTTTGAGAAGAGTGCAAAAAACACCTCAGGTGTTCTGTTCTTTTCAGTGGTAAAAGTGAAGTGAAACAGTCCTAATAATTTTTATTTGTCACATGGGGAATAACTGTTCAGTTCTGTGTTTTGGCTGCAAAACCCTACAGCAGAAATAAATTTCTAAGAAATATTTGCTTCTCTTCTGTCAAAATTTATTTTTTCTTGTTCTTATTCTTACTGCTTTACTCCTTAAAATGTCAGCTTTATAATATCCATCATGGTGTCCTCAGCAAGACTATAAGTTTGTTTAATGCTTATTTTAAAAAAAGAAAAATTAACTCAGTTTCATAGGGTTCTTTCCTATAGAGTTGTGCAGGTGATATGCCATTGAAAATCTCTTCCCTCTGATACATCTTCCGTATTGATGTTGCAGACAACTCATTTTCTAAGATCTCTTCTACATTTGGTATTTGTGACCCTACATATTCCTTGTCAAAGTAATTAACTTGAAGCTGCATTAGTTTTACTTTTGATGGCAGATTCCCCTTGGAATAGGGATGCATTTTGTATCAACTGTATTAAAATGGAAAGTCCCAATTATGCCATTCTTTTTCTGATACTTGTGAATAAATTGGAACAGTAGAAACCTGCTTACCTACTTGATGGGATACATCACAATTCCATGCCACAAAAAAGAACAGCATCTTGTGAAACTGGCTAAGAGCAAAAATGAGAAAAGCCTATCAAGATGAGTGAGAAGCACAAAAGAAATGCAAAGACTTGAAATATCAATGAGGGAGATAGGTTTTAAGGTTTCTTTCGTCTGTGATCATCTTCCAGAGTTACAAGTAGCTCAGAAAATCACAACCCAAAAAAACCATCCTGCCACAGCAAATACTGAGTGGCAAAAGGAAGAGATTATGCCCAGAGCTCTTGGATCATAAGTGTGGAGAAGTTACTTTTTAAGCTTAAGTTAATTACTCAGAGATCTTTTCTGCATCTGACCTGTTAAATAAAGGTTAATAAAGTATAAAATATTGGATTATTAACTAATGGATTTAAATGGATTAAAATCTAAATCGATAGGAATGATAGGTGCTGTTTCTAAATAGCTGATTTCATAGCAGTGAAAACCATTATTAAGACACATTATCTGGAAGAAAGTATTTAAACAAGAAAAGGAAATAACAATTGGAAAGCAATTAATTTTCAAGATAACTAGGAAATAATGCTGGTTAGAAAGAAACTGGGATAGAAAAGAACAGCAGCAAGAAAAATGCAATCTGAAGGCAGTTTAAAAATATGTATGTTTGTGTATGTATGCATACACATCCAAATAGATAAAAAGTGCAAGCTTTTGGACATAAATATAGTCAGAAGGAATCTGAGAAATGTAAAAAACTTACTAGATGGTGAGAACTATAAACAGAAGTGTAATTAGCTAAGTTAAGGCAACAAAAAGGTGGTTTTTGAAGGATAATAGGAGTTGATATTACACAGCATGTTCACAGTCAAAAAGTTACTTCAATTAATAGGGTTTTTTAATTCTTAATATTACTACTACTACACAATTCAAAGGGGAAATAGAATCACTGCTATTTAATCAGGAATTTTAGAGGCAAGATGATTGTACTTTTTTTTTTTTAAATTCAAATTGCACAGATAAAGATGACAGCAATGGTAGAACAGACTTTCCTGATACACTTGGTTTGATATTATCTCTGTACTGAGAAATAAAAATGGCATGCATTAAATAAATTAAAAACCAGATGTTTGTTGAATTTCAAAACTATTAGGGAAAAACTATCAAATGCATTGATGTCTAATGGACAGCAAAAACTTTGATTCTTCTTTTTGTAAGGTTTTTTTGGTAGTGTCCCAGGTGACAAAATAAACTTGTTCCTTTAGATATTTGCAGGTACCTTTAGGATGATTACTACAATTGAAAAGGACTTACTGTTGGTAACGGAACAGTCATGACTGGTAAATTTACAGCCAAGTTAATCAGTATTATCTCAGAAGGGACAAAGAGCAAGCCATAAGTCGTGTATCGATACATAGATATGTCTTTGTATATACAATGTACAGACCATACTTAAAAATAGTCAGCTTAGTTGTGGAAATGATTGGAAGTCATGATGGGACAGTTCCTAGTGTGACTCTGGAGCCAAGAGAGAATATTTAGTTGGAGTGGAGTGGTTGTTTTAACAGTGTCTTTGTTTTTCATTCAACTCCTATAGGAGTATACTAACTAGTTCTCATGTGTCAATAATTCAAGAAAGATGCTGATAAACTTAAGAGTATTTAGAGAGAATGAGAATGTCTAAAGGTCTAGAAAACTTTCTCTGTCGTGAAAGATTCAAGAAACTTGATCTGATTAGCTTATCAAGGGGGTGATTAAAGGTACCTGCCTAGGAAAAAGATATCTGATAAGAGGGTTAATCTGCAGTCCACCAGAAGTAAATCATCCAAACTCTGGAAATTGAAGCTGTGAAAGTTCAGACTCAGGTAACAAATTGTTAATGGCAAAGGTAAATAGAGGTTAGTAAACTGTTGTAAGAATTATCACATATATATCATCATGATTATTCTACTGTGTACTGTATTTTAAAATGACAGTGCTTAGTTCAGAGAAACCTTATAATTTTTTTTTATTTTGGAGTCCAAAATGGATATAGTTACTTCTTACAAAATATTTTTTCCAGTCCAACAAACTTGAGAAGTAATACTAATAAAAACTCAAATGTCACTGTTCAAAATATTTTTTATTACTCAGTAATCCTTCATAACACAAAAGATTTAGGTTCACTGATTTACAGCAGTGCAGTTTGTACTTAATATAAGCAGTGTTACACCAGGCTAATGCAAAGATGCACCTACCTCGGTATCATGTCTTTAAAAAGTCATAAGCATGTGTCTAGAAAAAGGAATACAGGAGAGTAAGTATGTACTGATAATTCTTCAGGATGATTTTTACTTCCTGGACCAGAAGTGGTGCATTTTGACTTTTTCTCCCCTTAGACTCTTGTACATTTTTATCAGCTACCATATCCTAAGGCCTTCCACAGCTTCACTGTGTCTTGTCAGAAGAACCGCCACCTTATTTGAATGAATTACCCTGAATTACCCACAACTCTTTGATGATGACTTGATCTGTACTGGAAAAAAACTGCCTTCCTTACTCTTCTTCAATCATATTTCCTTTTTAGACACTGTATTTTTCCACCTTGCTGACTTGCTCATCAAATAATAGTTCTACATTTTTGAGTATCCTGTTACTCATTTGATGTTATGGTCTCTCAAGTTTTGAAAGAAGAGGGGACCAGATCTGAACAGTAATCAAGATGAGCAAGTGAGTTCCCCGAGTGCTTGCAGTGAGAAAAAACTTGATCATCCTCTTTGAAATATTTTCTGAAAAGTTATAATGACTTCAAACTTGTATCACAACCAAAGAAATTCTCTTACGGAGCCAGAATGTTCTCTTATGGAGAAAATAGACTTTTGCAGCCACAGTAATTTCTCAAGACAGCTGAAGGCCCAGAATCTCAGAAAACAAGTTTTGATGCATTCTACGCTGACAACAGATAATTACTGTAAGGAGGATTTCATAGAATTTTGTTTTCAATGCATATGTAAAAAATCTAAGCTAAATTCTTACCCAGTACAATGATGTTGCTGAAATCACTGTGACGATGGATTACCAAAGGAGTGTTAGTAAAAGCAAATATCAGCAAAAGACTTTTGATTTGGATGTTAGGAGGAAAAAAATTTGCATGTTGAAAACATAGATACTGTCTTATGTCATTTGTCATCTTTGCCAGCGTACATGGCTGTATGGGAGAAGCACTCCATTACTATTTTTTTCCTAACTAGGACAACTCATAACATTTCTCACTGTGGCAACGCATTCAGATTAGAAAGGAAATAAGCACTTACTATCTACCACAATGGTTTTTTAGTGATTCAAACTGGGCTTCTAATTTGTCTTGTGAATTTTAGGTATAAAAAATAAGTGAATATGTGTTGAAATCACAGGATAAGTACAAAATACACTGAATGCACCAGAGTGTGTTGAAAGTCTCATGTCTATGTTTTAGCAAAACCATGTTTGAGTCTACTTGGCTTTTGATTCAAACACTTTTCTTGACAGAATTATTCTGTGGGTGGTTAAGAAAATGAGAAGTGAAGGACACGAGTAATGAAGAGTTTCAGTCATCCTGAAACTTTATTAGCAGGGACACAAAAGTGGCAGAGCCTCTCTCATTTCAAAGTGCCAGTCTTCTGCTGGGGCAGATAACCAGACTGTTACACAAAAAATGTTGAGACAAGTTCACATGCATGAAGATTTACTAGTGGGGATCTGTGGCTGATGGCACATATTGAGTCTAATGGTGAAAGTTACTTTTGGGGCAAAACGTAAAAAAGGAAAGAGAGGAGAGGGAACGAGAGAGAAAGGGCAAACCCCCCGCAGTGGCCAGCTGGGAGGAGAAGCACCAGGAGGACTCCAGGCGAGCATCTTTCCCTGTGTGTCCTCTCCAGTACTCCCCCATAGTATTTTTCCCACAGTAACGATGTAATTTTCTTCAGGATCCACTCAGACTCCCAGCTGATTGTTCCTGCGTATGATGCTGTTAACGCTAGCTGGAGCACACTTAGATTAGCAGAAAGTGCCGCACGTGTCATGGCTCTTAAACTCTCAGCCTGTGTGTATTGCTTGCCCAAATTTAAACCAAGAGCTGCAATGAAAAGCTAGGAAAAGAGGGGAAGGAAGGTGTGACCAGTGGCAGTTGCTTCCCTTGAGAACCACCATAACAACACTGTTGGAGTCTGCAGGTGCGAGGCCATGGGAGTGACAGCACGAGAGC
The DNA here is from genome assembly GCF_000690535.1 of Cariama cristata. Lineage (NCBI taxonomy): Eukaryota > Metazoa > Chordata > Aves > Cariamiformes > Cariamidae > Cariama > Cariama cristata. Next base: position 42,147 of record NW_009627092.1, read on the forward strand.
AATTGCATGGGAACAGCAGGGAAAAACTGCCTCAGAGGCTCTAGAAAACACTCCCCTGGGATACAGGGCCACAGCTAAAGGGCTCTTATCCATACAAAAGGCAAGGCACCAAAAGACTGTGTGAAAATACCTCTTGGTCTCTGTCATGAACAGGTGTGTTTGATGTATAGTTGTCTGTAACATGTTTTTTCCCTTCTGAAGCCTAGTTATGATGTTCTACAGTCACTTGATGCACTTCCCGCTGCTTGTCATTGAGTAACGTTATGTTAGCTGCATTAATATTCAGTCATGAGATGACACTGTCTTTTGGGTTGAGTTGGTAAGCTCTATTATTTTTTAATAAATTTTTTTCCAGTTTGGACATCGCTATTTGTTTCCGTATCCTCGTTCCACTTGACATCCGCCTTTTACTCCTTCCTAAACAGTTGTCGTTAGTTTTTAAGCCATATATCAATTGCCTTTAATTTTATGCCCAGCCTCACTCTAAAAATGGAGTGAATTACTCATTTAGTTTTTCAGCCATATATCGATTGCCTTTAATTTTATGCCCAGCCTCACTGTGTAAAACCTTCTTTGTTCATTTCTGTATTTAGTAGTTGTATCCATATTTAGCTATTTTAAAGTGAAAATGAAATATGTCTTAATGGTTACCAACCAAAGGAAGTAAACTCTTTTGAAGGATATAAAAAAAACATAGAAAAAGAATTTTAAAACTTAGTGACTTAATTTCATTTGATTTAAATCAAAGAACCATGAACAAGGGAAAAAAGCGTCCTTTGTATACCACAATCGATATTTATGCAAAAAGGTGTTTGAAAGATGTAGAATACCTAAGAGGGAAAATTAAAAAGGGCAATTTAAATAATTCTTTAGAACTTCAAATAAACACAAATTTGTTTTTAGATCTTACAAGCTGAATTGGCAATCTTGACTGAGACAGAAGTGAAAATTTTATCTTTTTATTCTACAGCAAATGGTAGAGAAGTGATAAGCCTGATGTGTAGGGGTTTTTGGTGTGGTTTTTTTTGTGTGTGTATGTGTGGATACTCGGTACAGGGATTTTTTGCCTTTTATGTGCATAATTCACAAACTGCTTGGGGATTCAACCAAATCCAAACATGCCTGTACAAGACAAATAAATAAATAAACACTGTTTGGTTTTGAGCCAGTGAGTACATTAGGAAGTTTACATTTTGAATGTGATAAATTACAAGAGGAACAATAAATGTTATTAAGAATGACATTTTAACTCTGATTTTTACACAAAATTGTCTGATTGCCAGGGTATTTCTGTCCATACAAAAAGATTGCAAAGCTTTAAAAAAGAAAGCAAATCAAGGATGTATTTTCCCTTTTAAAAAAAATTGCTATCTTTTTGTAATCTTGCCTCTTATATGATTACCAAAAAAAAAAAATTTAATAGACAAGATTTGTTCATCTTTATTAACATATTTCATTGTGGATTTCTTTTTTATTCTTTGGGAATTCAGGTATTTAAAATAACTCAGTAAAAGAAAAAATACAACAAGGAAAGGGAATGTAATCTACAGTTCGGATAGGGAGGTTGTTTTTTTGACACTTTTGACACTTCTACTGAACTGGGGACTGATGTTTACCATTGAAATCGGCATACAAAATTGTTACTTTAATCAGGCTGTCCTTGGTGGAGATCTGATTTTGGGTTTTGCTCTAGATCATAAACTTGGTGAGCTCAGCTGTTTATTTGCAATATACCCACGCAGAAAGAACTCGAAGAGAACTGTTTGAAGAAAACAATATGGTGGTGATATTAAGCCTGTGTCATCATATAAAATTGGTAAAGAAGGTATATCTAGTGTGTGTGTCAGGGAAGGTGACACTAGGTATACATATATATGAGTTTGTCCCTGAAAAAAGGACAAGCGATAGAAAGAATACATTGCTATTATAGTTGCTTTCCAAACAGGGGGATAAAGAATAATACCAAAAGGCCTGTTCTTCCTGCAAGTGTCACACTTCATTATTTTCAGGCTGGTTGCCCAGGATAGATTGATTTGATTTAGGTATTTAAAGTAGATTGGAAAATTATATAATACTTCCATTCTTAAGGATTAGATACTGTTATGAGGTTCTTGTAGTTCTTTTTTTGTATTATAAAATAGGAGTATGATCATCAACAAATGTAACTATAGGTATTATAAAATCAAGCTTTAACCCATTCCATCTTTGGATTGTGTGATGACTTACTCATTTAAACCAGTCCATTGTACGTTGGTAGTAAAAAATTCATTCAAGTAGATAATTATAAGAGTAATGGGAAAATCTGGCAGGAAGCAAAAGCAGAAAAAAGAACAGTGGTTTCAAACACTGAGCAGTTGGCACAAAAAAAATCACTTCTGACAGCTAAACACAGAGTAAGGACAAAGACAAGCAACTCTTGTTCACTGTGTTCCCACAAATGATCTCATAAGCACAATAGCTTAGCAGGAGCTTCTCGGTGCACGCAGCGGGGTCTAGCTGGTACCAAGAATGTGCTGCCCAAGGGGCCGTGCGAGGGCATGGTCAGCCTCTGCCACTTCACTGCAGGATGTCCTGAGTGAAGCCCAAGATGGGCCTCGGAGTTACAGTGTACTGCAGTATTGGATGCTGGATAGCATCCTCTGGAGCAGAATGACAGAGCTGGAAAGAGGGTTTTTTTGTTTGTAAATAAATCAGAAGGAAATAGAAAGTTAAGAGACAGGAGCATGCAAAGGGAATGGTGCAATGAAAAACAAGGTGGGTTGGGGGGAGAGAAGAATAATGTGTGAGGGAAGAATAAGCAAGCTTTGCCATTTGGTCTGGGACTCATCTCCAGTCATGCCAATGAATGTCCTGTCCTGATTCCATACTAATAAAAGCTGGCAGAATTCTCTGGCAGAGGCAGATACAGGGGAGCACAAAAGGCCAGAAGTGGCTTCCTCTTATGCAGGAAAATTCCCTCTCAGGAGAGGGAACTAGACATCATGACAGTATAACCTAAGCTACAAATGCAATTTCAGTCTCAGATGCAGAACTCTGAACAATCAATAAAGTCAAAAGCTACACTGGACTTAAAAAATAACAGGCTATGAGTCAAGTATGATAAGTACAGTTCATAAGGGAGAGCACCTAGAATTTAATATACCAAAAATGGATTCTGTAAGCAGTAGTAGCAACACTTAACCTCAGAAAAACAGACTCTGAAAGAATATGGAATGAGTGAGGAAAACTCAGTAACATCTGAAAGGTCCATACTGGAAGGTAAAGAGATATTTAAAAATGTTGAGTAGTCCATACTTGGAAGTCATATTGAAACCCTAAAATATCTGAGAAAGGAACAGAAATAATTGTGACTTAGCAGAATTAGGAACACACTGAGAAAATTAAAATGCAAAGAATTAAGGAGAGTGGCTGAACACTATTATTTAGTATTAGTGTTGTATAATAATCATAAAGAATGAAATGGAGAACCAGTAAACTGATGACAGCAACCATGAAACATAAAGTTTTTAATTGGAAGGAGAGGCCAAGGAGAAACTAGTCACCACATAAAGAGGCCTAAATGTGTATTATTAAGGCTGAACGTGTGATGTGAGGTGGTTTGTTATTTATATAGGGTCAATATGTATTTATTGCAAGTAAGTATTGGTTTTGAGAGGTGAAGGACTAAAATCACATAAGAAACAGTCACACAATTTAGGAGAAAAACTAGAACTATAGTAATTCATAGTAGCGACCAAATCTGTTGCTGTGGTTTGACTTTCCATATGAGCTTTCTCTCTTCTCTGTAAGGTCAGTAGTCTTCCTCCTGTCACCTGTCTGTGCTCCTACTTACCCTACCTTCTCTGCTTGTGTGCAGTTAATGCTAGTGTGCTCTTCTGTCTGGTGGGATGTATGTCAAGGTAGGTCTCTCGCCCTGAAATTATCGCTAGAAATAGCTAAAGATTGTTGGCAGTCCGGTGTAATTGTAGTGAAACACAGCTCAGCAGAAGAGTTGCAAAAATCTCAGGCACTGAGAGTTGATCTGAGTTTGGGTCCCTCTCATTTTCTTTTCTGTTCTAACACTAACTCAAATAGCCTTGGCTGCGTAAAAAATGCATGTGGAGAAAATGTGCCAGAGGGCTTGGATATCTGTTGAGAATATGGGCCAACTTACTACCTGAAACAGTACAGTGCTAGCAAAAGATGCAAGAAACAAGTACAGAGATTCTGTGCAGAGACCTGAGATGCAGTACAGTGAGAATGGATATAGCCTTAAATAAATACATGTGATCTGCAAAGTATCTTATGTTGAAAAAAACCCATCTCAACTCTCACTTGATGTTATGAAGATTAATTAAATATTTGATACAATGCTTGAGTTTTCTTAGATGGCACAATAATTGTCTGAAGAGAGAAAAATGAAGAAACAATATCCCAAAGCCCCTATTTTGAGAAAATCTTTGGAAATCTATTTTAAAGATGTGGCAGAATAACACCTAGCAAAACAGTTTGATAAAGGATATCCAGCATGAATTCAGGCAGAAGAGGTCATGCTGAACTAATCTGTTTGAGTTCTTTGAAGATACTAGTGGTAAGAAAGATAAGGAAAATTTAGAGGATGTAACATCCTTACATTTCAAAAAGAATTTGCCAGACTTTCACATCAGAGATAAATGCCTACGGAAAGAACTCTGGAGTAGGAGGTAAATGAAGATGCTGGTAGAAAATTATTTGGAAGCAAGGAAATGGGAACTTTGTGAATTTCAGATAAGTTGAATGACATTCCCCTGATCATTCTGTTTTATGAAACTTGGACAATAGAACCAAATATGACATTATTAATTCTTAAAATACTGAAGAAAGAGAGCAGAAGTAACTCAGGGTTATTAAATCAGTTGCTCAAAACTTGAGTCATTGGGATTAAGATTTGTCAGGAACCTATTTATGTTCACATTCAGATAATCTCCTGTTACATGATCACACCACAGTTTTTCATAGCATTTGCCCTCTTTAATGTATAAAGTGTTTACTATTCACTTGGCTATTCAGTAATTTGCTTTATCGTATTAATTATTGCCACTTGACTTGTGGTTTGAGGTAGATTTTTTAATTTCCTCATTGGCTTTTCCATGACAGTTTCCAGTAGCACACACTGTACTACAATGAAAGAATAGAAGTTCCATCTTTCAGTGATGGGGAATTGAGGCACTGAGCAATTACAGTCAAAGATGTCTACTTATTTTGTGTTATCAATCTGAGGTTCCTCGAACATGACCTTTTATTGTGCTTAGTTTATATAGCATTTTATATATTCAAAGCACAATTTCTGTTTACTTAGGATGAAGCAGTAAGTGAGGAATACATAACTTGTGATGGTCTATCCAAAAAGCTTTAAATTTATTTACATTTAAGTTAGTCTAGTACAGCATTTGATTGCTTGAAATACCTAGCTATCCTGCCTATTCATGTGTTAAAACTCAAGGGAAGGACTGTAAATTATAACTTCCTCCACAAATAAGGAAGAGAACAGTCTGACTGACTGCAGAACTTCTATATCCCCAGGATATGCCCAACCCATGCTGTGAAATAGGCAGATTTTCCTTGTTAAAAAAAGGACTATTATAATTCATTGAACAGTTTTTGGTGGTAATTCCTAATTTTGAATTAGTTACTTTGCCATCTTGATAATAGCATTTTGATGTATCTTTCCTCTATTTATAGATGGGAAAGTTTTCCGAAGGTAAATGAGAAAATACCTTTCAGTGTGTGGCAACATGCTGACACCTATAGAGCTGGAACCCTCACATCCCCTGCACAGGCTTCTCGTACCGAAGCTAAGGAGGCAGCTGACAGCAATTTCAATTCTATGCATAGATCAACACTGAGGAGATAAGTATTTCCTAGATATTTCCTGGCAGATGGATGAAATACTGATGATGTTCAGGAGTGTAGAGAGTCTTCCAAGACCTACATGGGCTTATGGGATTAGTGTGCACAGGCACAAACCACATAAATGTGATGTTTTGTTGTGCCAGAGAACTGTTGTCTTCTGGTATTAGGCAGGGCCAGTTCATAAGCTGGACAAGATGGCGCTTTCTGAGTCTATGAGCTGCTGAATGAGATCCAGCACATCTTTTCTCTTTACCCAGCCTTGTGGCTTGCCTTCACTAGTTTATTCCTTTACTGCTTCTGTCACTACTTGCTTCAAAAGTTTGTTTTCTACAGGTAGCAGAGCTTATAAAAGACAGAATATGAGATGATGTGTTAGGTCTTTGCTGATGTCTCTTACTGTTGGATTTCTCTTTCCTACTCTCAGTCACCGTGTTTGTTCATTAGAAATTCCAAATAATAGAGCTTATTTGAGTTACTGGTTGAAGTGTTGGGAATAAAGCTTCTATTACTGCAGTTCTGATGAATGTGATTTATGTAGTAGCATTCCCTTTAAAACAATTTTCAATCTTCCTGGTTTTCTTAAATTGAAGTTTGAAGAAAAAATCCATACAGATTGTTTAGAGGAATTATCATACTTTGATCTGACAAACATAAAAGGAACCATTTTGTTTCTTTCGGAAAAGTTTCTTGTAGTGTGTGATGTCTTTCCCTTACAGGACTTAGTGAAGTTGAGTCTTTCATGAAGCCACCTAGTTGTTTGGTATGGGGAGCTGGGCTTTGCTTTCCTTCTCTTTCACTTTCCTAGACACATGTGTTATGTATGGGGGAGTATAAGAGGTTTTCTTCATCAGAATGGCCGAAGGGAAGCTTGAACAAGACAGGAGGGTAGAGTTAGAAGAGGCAGCAAGTACTCTTCTGTTTTCCCTGCCAGAAGGGGGAATAACTAGTGTGGAAGAATCACGCTAATTGCTCTTAGTGTCAGTGTAGTCCGCTTGAGTAAGAAAGGCTTTCAAGTGAGGAAGATGGAAGAACAGCACTCTGCTCTAAGCACTTCTGAGTTTTCTGTGATAATTTTGGTTCATTCTCAAATGTAGCTCATAGAGATGTGTAAAAATTTTCTCAAAAATCTTGATTTATTCATTCAGGTATCTTGTGGAGACATAAAAATGTAGGTGAAAAGCATAGGATTTCTTTCTTTCTGGAAAATTCCCCTTTAAAGTAGCATTCTGTTAACTGTAGCAGTAGTCGATGCTGAAACTGGTAAGGAGGGGTATTTCCTGACCTTTTCTCCTGTTAGATTTTTTTGAAAATGTTCCTTGAATCTGATACCTATCATGTTTAATTTGTATCTAACACCACTATTTTGCAGGGGGGAAAACACTTTTGTGTTGTGAAGGTGGCCGAGCACCAGCTCAGAGAGGTTGTGGAGTCTCCCACCTTGGAGGTATTAAAAAGTTGTGGTCCTGGGCTACCAGCTCTGGTAGCCTTGCTTGAGCAAGGGGTTGGACCAGATGACCTCCAGAGGCCCCTGCCAACCTCAACCTTTCTGTGATTCTATGGAAAGATATGAAAATCAGTTCAGCTGCAGCTGATTTCTGAAATGGGATGTAACACTTCTGCTTCAAAAGATAATACGGTACGGTTTTCAAAGTGCATAGTATTAAAATCTCTAAAGTTAGAAATCTCTCACTGCTGAGAACATGCTTTTTTGCATGTTGAGGAGAGAGGAAATGGTAACTTTTGTTTTCACAAAGTCAGTGACACATTTTCAGAGTACTATTTCTCCTGTTATTCCTGCATATTTTGCGTAAGTGGTCTCATGGTAATGTCATGTAACCGGTTCAGTTTCTACAATAAGAAAATGCTACTGTTTCTTTTTTCCAAAGAAAAGCTGTTGGATATTGCATCATCATCTTCTTTCACTCTGAAGTCCAGGCCTGGCTGGAAGACAGCAGTATTTTTAGCATTATACTGGTGAATAACCATTCTGCTTAATTTTATTGAAATGTTGTACCTTCCTTGTCATTGTCCCTTCCAATAAGTCTGTAGACTTTGTCTCCTTGGAGAGCAACATCTGGAAGAAAAAGACTCTTTCATACCTTTGTATCGGATCTGACTTTAATTGAAACCCCTTGGAACTCATATAATAAAAATTGTGTATTACACTGCTGTTAATGTCAGCACAGGATGAGCAAGAGATACAAACATGTAAACCAAAGTGGGGCGTTTTTGTTGTTTTTTAGAAGCTTGATTTCATCTAATTGTAGGTTGTGTTTAACATTGGGTTTCGCAGTATAAATAAAGAGATCATTTCTTCTTCAGACTTCAGATATTAAGTCATGGATACCTGTTCCTTGACTGTCGTCTAATTCCTGTCTTTTGTTATAAAATCTTTCTCTGTCCATCTTAAATTGTGATTCTGTCTTTGCAATGAGTTCTGTCATGAGAGAGATTATTCCCTGCAAAATATTATTTTACTGCAATATATAACAGGCTAAACAGGGCATGATTTTTTGCACTTATGTGGCATATATATCTCCTGGTTTATTTAACGCAGGAACTGAATTAATAAGTAAACAAAGGAGTCAAAAGCTGTAAAACATTGTTTCCTGGAGAAAAAAAACCCATTCTGTATAAAACATACAACTACTCAGAAATATGTTAAAATTGTAACTGTTTCTATATGGTGTTCCCTTGCTTTGAGGCACATTTGCTATGGATTTTCCCCTGGGGCAACTCAGGTTTAACATTCTTAAAATTACAAATTGGCAACAGAATGCAAGGACAGAGAGACAATGTGTGTTTCTACAGTAGACATGAATCAAAGATGTCAGTCGTAGGTGTTTAAAAAAAAGAAAAGCAGATCTAGGGTCATGTTGTGAGGAAGCATTAGCAACTTGAAATCCTTGAGGATGCTGTAGGTACTGAATCTATGAAATCTGTTGTGTTTACTTCTTTATATTCATCTAAAAAGCTTAGAGTGAAAGTCATGCTTTGGATCCCTGAAGTTGAGTTGCTAAGAGATCATCTCAAGGGCTTGGACGGTTTGAGTGTCTCTATGGTTTTTTAATGTCACGTTCTGGGCTATTACATAAGCAATGCTAGTATTTATCTTAAGTTATAGTGATAAACTCTATGAATTAAAATTGTCAGTTACATCGCTGTTTTGTTGAGTCAGGCTTGACTGAAGCTTTTATTCAATCAAAAGATAGTGCAGTTAAGTAAGTATTTGTGTTGTAATCATCCAGCTTGAGTCATTACAAGTCTATTTCAAGAATTAGCTGTTTAATAAATTTAAGGGTATGGGTTTGGGGATTTGGTTTGGCTTGTTGGGTTTTTTTTTTTTTCACAAAATGGACAAGGCTGGGAAAGGAAAAGAAACGAAAGGGAGGGAGGGAGGACAGAACTGCAACAATCAGAAGCCTTGGGTCAGTCACTGGTCTTCAGTGACAATTTTGGATTGTTTTCATTCAAGTGGTATTTAATTTACTCTTTTACACTGTTTTCACATCTTAAAAAACTGATTTTTGCCTTACTGAAAAAGATGTATCCTCTTCCATTGTCATTTTTCCTCAGTAAAAACAGGACGATACCTTTGCAGGTTTCAGACTATACCTCTGTGCATTGACTCAGGTGAAATGAATGTCACATCCTATATTCATTCTGGTTTGTACTTCACAATTTATTCAGGTTGTTAAAGTTCTGGAATTCATTGCTAGTCCTCTGGTTCTTCACATTATCACAGGACAAAACGAATGACCTCTGTGGATGATTTCATTTTATTGTTGTTTTCTACATGGGTTGATGATAGCAACCCATGGGGCTGAGACACTAAAGCTTAAACAGTAAAGCTTGCTTCAAGGATGAAGCAGTAAAAAGTGAGGGGATTTTTTCTTTCTTTATAAATAAGGAAAATGCTTAGACTTGATGAGTTTTAGCAATTAAATTGGTGAGCTGGAAAACTTCAGTCAGGTGAGAGGGTCTTCTTCTCCAGTCAATTTTTGGAGGCTGCTTGATGGAATATGTCTGTTTAAATAGAAACTGAGAGTGTAGAGGAAGATTTTATTGAGTATGTCATCTTTCTGTTATAAAAGAAACTCTTCTTGAAGTTTAGAAGACGATTTGCCTCTAGGGAGCCTTTGGAAAATAAGAGATTTTTTATTTTTTAATAGAGAAAGTCTTTTAAGAATATTAGAAAGGAAACTGACTTTTTCAGCAGTCCTAATTTTGATTTTAAAAATTATTTGTGCAATAACTGCCTGAGGCAGGAAATCAAATTATCTTGCTGTATTCCAGAAAAGTGTAATTACAATATTTATTCCCAAATATGTTTGTTAGGAAAGAATTTGATTGAATTTTATTACTTTCCCTGCAAAAGGAGAATGAAAACTAAGGTTGGTATGAACAGATACAACTGATACTGACCTCGTGCTTAAAAAAACTGAAGAAATAAAAAGGATGATGACTAGACAATACTCGGATGGCTTCAGCATCATTTCATGATGTGCACAGAAATGGGAAAGACTGGCCAGATCTAAAAGTAAATTAAAAAAACTCCCATAATAGTAATTAACTGGATGAAAGTACAATATTCTCTTTTTTCATTAATAGAAAATAAAACATTTCAAGGCCAAAATGGCTGTCTTTCCTCACTTGATGAATTGGCTGTCAAAACCTTCAGTTGTGTAGAACCCACAGTCATATATACCTTGGAGACAGAAATGGAATCATAGAATGATAGACTGGTTTGAGTTGGAAGGGACCATTAAAGATCATCAAGTCCAACCCGCTTGCCATGGGCAGGGACGTATTTCACTAGATCATGTAGCTCAAAGCCCTGTCCTGCCTGACCTTGAACACTTCCAGTGATGGGGCATCCACAACTTCTCTGAGCAACTTTTTCCTGTATTTCATCAACCTCATCGTAAAAAATTTCTTACTTGTATCTAATCTAAATCTACCCTCTTTCAATTTAAACCCTTTGCCCCTTGTCCTGTCATTACAGGCCTCGGTAAAAAGTTACAGGCCTCTGTCTTTCTTATAAGCCTCCTTTATATATTGCAGTGGAAGTGGACCTCTGGGCTAAGTAGGAGATGGTAGAATGACAATGGCTCGAAAGAGTGGAACCATCCTGGACATGAGTGCTTGATGAAGTTAATGGACATTGATGCACAATTCAAATGTGAAGAAGTTATTCAGAAGTAAGAAGGAAAACCAGTATTACAAGCTTGCACGCCCATGGTAGTCAACTGAATAGAAGTTGTAAGTGTGAATGCAGATAAGCCCCTCAGTTGTGTGTATTTCACCTTTTTCTATTATTGCTTCAACTGAACTAAAGACTCCGGTTTGTAATCTCACACCAGCGCCCTAGCAGAGGCCCTGGTCAGCTTCTCCAATGGATAAGTGGAGTTTAGTTCTGTGTCATTGCAACCCATCATTATTTGAGCATTGAAGAGAGGTGCGTTCAATAAAAATATATCCATGTAACCTTCTTTTCAAAACTTTCGCTTTTTGTTGGAAATGTATTACGCAAGAATACTGCCAGCATTTAAATAAGGAAAGTGTTCTGTTTACTTCAGCCTCTGTAGATATTTAAATAACTGAGTTTTATTTACATGGGAAAACTTTGTCAGCTGCTAAATATCGAGGTGACTGGAATCAGTGGTTTCTTTTTCAGTAGTCAGGAAGAAGTAGTTTGTTGCAGTTGTTTTCCATGCATATGGTTGTTCTTGCGACCAAGGCCAGTATTCCAAAAGTTTGTAAAAATTTACCTGACTACTTGCCTTGTCATAGAACTTGTGTGATGGAAATCAGTTTAATGTGTGTTTATTTTAGGAAAGGTGATCTATTTTCATCAGGTTTTTCAAATGTATGGAGTTTATTGGCAAAAAGTGAGAAACGTACCAGCAAACCAGGGAACTTGCAAGTTTCCCTGCTGAGCTTAATATAAGAGCAATTCTTGCTCCACAGGGGTGCTTCGTTTTCTGCTAGCTAGCATCCACATAGTGGACTTTTTTTCATTTAGTAAAGAAGGTATTTTTAAAATCTGCTCCAGAGCCCATTAACAATTGCAGGAAAGCTTTTGAGCTTATGCTAGAAGTAAAACACTTGCTTAAGTGCGTTCTTGAATCTAAGCCTTACGTGCTGACTCTGGAAATACAGAATCTAATTTTACACCTGCAGGAGCTAATGTTGCAGGTGAAGGTTGCAATAATGTCTAAAAATCAGTTAATGTTATTATAAATAAGCCGCATCTGTTGCAGGAATAATGAGCAGACAGGGCTGCTTTGGACCTGCAATACTGGGCAATCTTACAAGAAAAGTCACTGCAAGGGTCTTAAAATTTAGTAGTCTTGGACTGTAATGTAGCATTTCTGTGACACTTTTCAGGTTATGAACAGCCTGACTACTTCTGTAATGCATAGATTACCTATCATTCACAAAGAATATTTTTCCTGGTCAGTAAGAATTCACTTAAAATACTATGTAATAATATTTATTTTCCTGAGGAATTTATTTAATTGGGGTATCTTGTAAACCTGGAATAAGTAATTTCTTCCTTAAAAGCCTTTTTCAATACCTTCAGTGGTACAGAATAGCAATTTTAAGTTTCATACTGTTAGCTGGCCTCAAGCCATAGACTTGACTAGTCTGTACTTGAAATAGTATTCCCTCACGGTTATATTTTAATTTCTTTAAATTAAAAAAAAAAAATAAAAAAAATCAAGTGATTTCTGTTTTTCTTTCTCTGTTTCCCTAAAAAGGTTTCAGTGTGGGGTGGGAGGACTGTTTCCTTCCTGGTAAGAGAAAGCTGCAATATGTAAAGTCCCTTCCTATCTTCATGTAAGAAGTCTTTCACAGGTCCCTTTCTGTTAGAATCTCAACTGTTATTTGTAATTATAAAATATTTTTGAACACAAATCTAGTGATTTTTCTCTTACGCAGGATCTCATAGATTGCAGGAGGATTGCAGTAATTTGAAGGGGGCTGAAATTAGTGAATGGTGTTATCAATAACTCCTTTCCTAATTTGATTTAAAAAATAATTATATCATAAAAGATTTTTCAGAAGCCAGTGGAAACACTGCCATGTGTGTTGATTTCCCAGTATATACGATCCACTTTTAAAGAGATGGAGTTAAAAATGTCATGCTTGAAATGTCTTCGTCTGTTGTGAAGCATCTTGTGACAGGCCACTCTATTGTCTGAAATCCCTTTGGGTTCCTAGTAATGGCAACAGACAATATTCTTGGTCTGTTAATCATTGAGATGCCAATTCAGAATACAATTAGAAGCACTTTAACGTACCCTTAAATCCCAATAAAGCCAATTGAAACTAACTACGTGTTTAAATGCTTTGCTGTAATGAAGACTAAAGGAATAGAGGCAGGCTGGCTGAATGCCTGTAAACTTTCTCTGATCTGAACAAAGCATTGCAAAAGCAACTTGAATTCTTCCCTTCTCTTCAGTTCCGCTACAAGGTTCAGCAAAAAACCCAAGTTGAAAAGTGACCAGCATTTATTTCCCTTTATTGCCCTATTAGTGTAGAACAGGGAGGCTGGTTTCTGGGCTAGCAGCTTGTGGTTTTGTTCTAATAAATATATACTGCACCTCTTGCCATCTTCTAGCAAAGATAACTGATAACTTTTCTGGTGCAAGAAATGGTCAAAGTGTTGCTGGTCCAAGCAATTTTTTCCCTTCAGTGATAATGCATCTGTACAGTCTGTCATCTTTTTGGATTTTTATGGGGCAGTGCAGATGCAGTAGCTAAGTAAACTGACCACAGCCAAGGAGAATAAAATCTTATGTAGGTGGGTTCTTATTTCAGTTTTTGAGAAATTGCAGTGTTTCAGCTGTGGCAACTGACATGGTGAACTCGTTTTTGTACATGTGTAAACATATACTATTGCCTTTTTTCTTTCTTTTGGTGGAAAGAATGAAATAATACACAAGCTAATATATAATAAAAGAAGCTAATACACCAGGCCAGGATTCAGGAGTTCCTGAGTTATTTAGGTCTTGTTACCTAACAAGAAAATGGCAAAAGTAATACTTTCTCACCTAATAATGTGGTAAAGTATTTCTGTGATTTAAGAGTTTCAATATCCCAAACTGCAACCTAACACAGAATTATGGGCCTTTTAAACAGAATCCCTTGCATCTGATTGATTATACGTCAGAAATAGTGAATACCAAACATGTCTTCTGAAGAAGAATGAAGTAGAAGACATTTGAGTGAAAAACATTTTGCCAGTCCTGAAACGAATTAAGATTCCTACTTAACCCTCTCAGCTTTGAAGATACTGCTAAAAGAGCAGGGATTATTTGCGATTACGCTTTTTATTTTTGCCCCCTCGGTTGCAGTCTCTATCTTGGCCTCCAGTTAGAAGCCATCAGTCTAGCAGCAGCTCACTGCGGTAAGCGTAGGGATGCCATTGCCTGAGTGGCTGATACGATTTCCTGCAGCAGCAGGGGTTAATTTGAGCTAATGTATTTGATGCAATTTAAGACTATCTGATCTGGTCAAAATATGGCACAAGTAGAACTGCTTTGCTTTCTGATCCTTTGCAAGTTGAGTGTCCATGCAGTTCTCTACCTGAGTGCTTCAAATGTAAGGAATGAATATTAATGAAAACTTCTAATGAATTTAGATCATGGCATGTGTTTGATCATTAGATTATATCTTTGAAAAACTTCAGTTAGAACAGTGAGAAAGAATTCTGTGCTGAAAGTTGATCCCAAATTTATGCATATTAGGTTCATTTCTTATTATGTTAGAAGGTCGTTAAGTTTCACAGAACACAAATTTTGCAGTAGAACTGTGTTTTTGTAAAGGATTTACTGAGAAGTGTCAACAAAGTTCCTTTCTGCTGAAATTAAAATTAGTTTTACTGCAATTGTTAATCTTCAGCTGCAATTGCTTTTTAAAGAAAAAAATAACTGTGATGAATTTATAACCATATTAAAAAGGTGCTTGATAATTTATATGGTAAATGAAATCTGGCTCCTCACAAAAGGAAATGAAAATGCTGACTCTGTGCCAGTTCCTACCGTCTTTATTCACAGTGTCTTATACCTCATTCCACATTAAAGCTCTAGCAGAGTGACTTGGACTACTTGCCTAGAAAAGCAATTACCTTTAAAAATGAAGATGACAGAGCCTGTTCTTAAATAAACATGAATAATCCTTCCACCAGTTCAGAAAGCTGAACGTACAGGTGCCATCTTATCCTGGCGTAACAGTTTGTTAAAAAAAAAACGTACAGGTGCCATCTTATCCTGGCGTAACAGTTTGTTAAAAAAAAAACCTTTTCATTCACCATTTCAAAGGGCTGGATTAAGCTACAGTTATTTTAATATTTCTTGCTTTTTATTCCTGGATTTAATTCATAGGTAAGTAATAGGTATTACAACAATTTAGATGAACTTTCTAATTTTTGCATGAAGGGATCAGTAAAATAGGCTTTTCAAATAAGATAAGCCTTTGCAATTACTTTGCAATTAAAGTTTCATGAAATCAGCAGGACTTTTTTGGATATTTTTCAGTGCAGACATTTTGTTCCAACAAAAAATAATATCCATATTTGAAACAGTGAAAGAAACTATGTAAACATACAATAGGTTACATTCTAGGTGAAATAGTACTTTATGTATACTTTATGTATATCCTGTTTCTGGTTTGGCAAAATCTGTCAGACTTTCATATCTTATTAATCAGGTTATTTTTATTGTCTTTCATTGATTAATCTCTTGATTTAACTATTAATGAAGATTTTCCTATTATGGAGAAGAAGATCCAAAGCAAAGCACTTATTCTTCCAACTGTATGGTATTTTTTTTTTTTTCTGGTATTCTCTTAAAGGGAAGAGAAAGATTAAATGGCAAGGTTTAACCCCTAGTATTTTTGTAGTTCTGCACTATGACAAAGAAGCAATGAGTCAGATTTCACAGAGTTTCATAAACTATTCTATCATTCCTCCATATCATAATGTATTGTCTGTACATAACAGGATTGTTTTGCCAGAATTCAAGTGGCCAGATTGATACTGGAGCAGTTTGGAGGCTGGGGGAGACAGGGTTAAAAAAAATAAATTATTGCTAACTGAAACTGTGGCTGACCCATACAGATTCCAAGGTTCTGCAAAAGGATGTCATGAACACAAGAAAGCAACAGCTAGGGTACAGCTTGCAATGTAAAAAATCCAGTCATAACTACTGTATAGATACACATGCCCTGCCATGTTTGGGAAATATTCCCCAATCTCATTAGAAACCATGTTGAGGAAAGAGTTTTACCAGGCTCCTTAAGACTTTAACCTGTTTCCCTTCAGGTCTAAGATCTGCTGGGCAGAAATCTGAAATTCATTGCTAGGCATTGACTGTGCTTTGGTTGTACCATCTGCACTGAGCACCTCTGCAAAGTTGGTCGTGCCCAGGAAGATGACAACATCACAAACTAGTGGGCAACCTGCCATAGCCACTTGGGTTGATCCTGCTTGGATTATAAACAGTCAGTCAGTTGTCACCAGCCTGGCCTGGAATGAGCTCAGGGTGACAGTCCAAGTCCCAGAAGCTAGGCCAGGATGGGTGACCTTACTGCCATAAGGGCTAACAACTTTACGGAGTCCTGAATACCTAAATCTTAAAAGAACGTAAAACCTTCACTGTGGAACTCTCCATTTTCCTTATGAACTCATGTCTTAACTTTCTTAGCAGACTATAAATTTCTAGATAACTTGATACCTGATCTTTAAACACAGGAAAAAATATGTGTAAGTATATGTGAAATTTTCAGTAATATGCATTTCTTCAGTGTGAAATTTTAAAAAAATCTTCCTTGGTACTGGAGCTTTATGATTCCCATCCCAACCTGCCTTGACACCTGAATCTCATTTATGAGCCCCTTCTCTCCCATCATGTTCTGTCTGCTCTTTATCCCTTTAGATGTAAAAGGAGATTACATGGGGACCTCAACATCCTATACAGCAATCTGAAAACTCATAAAGCATATGGAAGTGTTTTAATTAAAATCACAATTACGGATGATAGTCTTTGAATGTGCTGCCATACAGTACTGTCTGCAAGGACTTTGGGTGAGCATCAGTAAATAAGGAATCAGAAAAATGGAAACATAACAGTCAAATTTAGTTTTGAGTGGAAAAACTCCTGCCTCCTGGGTCACTAGGCCAAGCTTACTTGTTTTCAGTCATATCTTAATCAAGCTGTATGTTGGAGAGAATTTAAAAGTATCCTAATGGTCCCCAAACATGAACTGGCCAGCTTAGGTAGCTTGATGAGTTACACAGATGCAGAAGGCAGTGACCCAGTTACAAAGACCTATACTAGTTTCTGCAAATGCTATACTGTCACGTACTGCTCTTTCTTCTTCTTTTCTTTTACTGTTTCTGTACTAATTGAAAGGGAAAATGCATCCATTTATTCCCAACATCAGCTATTACATTTTTTTTAAGCCATTGTATTTCCCCAGGAAGTCCCTGGAGCAATAGTTCTCACCACAGTTCTTTGCCTGGAGGAGGCTTCAGTGCATTAGCCACAGAGGCCTCTGAGAGCTGTAGCCTATTTCTGTTCACAAGAATGACCCAGACCTGACCCTAAGCCCCAGCTTGAGCTTAAATGGAGCCCCTGGACAGAAGGTGTGGGTGAAGACCCAAGGTGAGACTGGTGAGGGCCATGAAGCCCTTGTAGTGCCCTTGGGGCACTGACGTCTGGAAGCCAATGAGCTTTTTTAAGGCAACTCACTATCCTTTGCCATTGTTCCCCTTATTCATCTTTGAGTTCAGAGTTGGCAGTAATGTCTGCTAGCAGCAGAAGAAAAAAATACTTTAAAATCAATTACTGTTCAGCTCAGAAGAGGGAGATAGAGTCCCTTAAGCAAAGAACTTCTTGCCTGGGTTAGAGTGAACTAAATTCAGCTGGTTTTAAAAGAGCATGAACCAGGACTGTTTTTGAAAGAGCATATGTTGGGTAGTTACTGTAAGGTCACCAGTCAGCCAAGCTGGGCTGCATGCCCACTGAAATGGGTCTCGTAACCTGAATGTCACTGTGTTTTTACTGTGCCAGGGAATTACAGAGAACATGTTGACCTGAAGCAGCTTCCTTTGTGCCACTATCAAGGCTAGTGAAGCTGATTGTATGTAGCAGCCAAACGGGACTCTGAACTCCATCCCCGGCAGTAGCTGGTGTAACTGCTTTTGACTCCTTGAGGAAGTGCGCTGCAGGATGTGGGTGCAGCCTCCCAAAACCACAGAATGAATGTCCAGGATCTGTCACTGTTGACCAGTCTTTGTGCTGTCTGGTATGAAAGAGCATCTTCTTTCTGACCCTTGTCTTGAGAGTCATCTGCCAGGGCCTAGGTGGCCTCTATGTGCTGGGGCCTCCCCTGTAGCATCTGCGGTCTCCATCTGAGTATCTGTTGTTGACTCCACTGAGAAGGGATGTTGACAGAGCTGCCCATGCAGAAATGTGCCTTGTAGTCCTATGCATCTGGACAGGAAAAACCCCAACCCAGTGCTCACCCCATTATCTGCACTTTGCTCTGGATTCTGCAAGTCCCAGTAGGCAATCTTCCTAGGCAGTCCAGCAGACTTCTCTTCAGAAGATATTCCCCATGAGAAGCTGTAATCAGCTCTTGTTTCCTTGAACCTGTTGAGAACTTGGCTCAACAGTGAAGGTGCTGTGGGAACAGTCTTTCCCTTTCTGCCAGCCATTCTCTTCAAATTAAAAACACTAATCAGACTGATGCTTTTCCTGCCTTTGACTGATCCTGTACTGCACACGATTTGAAGTCTTGTTTTGGCCAAACAGGCCAAAAGCGGACTCTACAGGAGCTGGAGCTGAATCCTCCATCATCCCACCCACTCTGTAATCTAGTAAACATGATTTTGACATTGGCGGTAGAAGGCCAGAGGCTTGGCGCTGACCTGACAGTGCGGAGTCTCAGGATGTGTCTGGCCCTGCCTTGGCAGGAGCTGGTTTTAGCCATGGTAGCGATCGCCCGGTGACCACGTGCCTGTGCCCTCCCTACGTTGGCTCCGCTCTGGGAGCGCCCAGGACGGGGGGCTGGCACCCCTCTGTAGTCACTGCAGGACAGACAGCCCCTCCGGGGTAACGGGGCTGGGGGAGGGCATCGTGCGGCCCCCAGACTTTGCCTGGGAAGCAGGGAGAAGGTGGCAGGCTGTGGTAAGAAAATTTATAATAGCCCCAGGCAGATCCCGTGACTTAGGAAGAAGAGACCCCCACTGTGACCATTGTACTGCTCTCAGCAAGTACCTCAGAATGCCCATAACTTGTGTGTCTGTCACCCCATTCATCTTGAGGTGACTGAAACTGTCGACCTTAGGACGCAGAGGTACATTGAAAGGGTGAGCACAGGCCCAGAGAAAAGCAGTAGGTTTTCTTTAGACTGTTAGACTGTTAAAACATTAAATGGACTAACAACATTTGGAGTGTAACTCCCCCGCTATAGCATGTCCAGCAGCAGCAGCTGGGGACTTAGATGGTGGCATCTGGCTGAGATAGAGAAGGGCTGGCACTAGAGCAGATTCGTAATGCAACCTGATTTTGCCTGTCAGCACCCCTCAACTGGAGAGTGATGAACTTTCAG
Source organism: Cariama cristata (assembly GCF_000690535.1). Classification (NCBI taxonomy): domain Eukaryota; kingdom Metazoa; phylum Chordata; class Aves; order Cariamiformes; family Cariamidae; genus Cariama; species Cariama cristata. The sequence continues at coordinate 61,641 of NW_009627092.1, forward strand.
CCTGGTCGATGCCCCCCAGTCCTTCCAGTTGTATCAAGTCAAATACTGCAACCCAGCTCTCAAATGTGGTATTTTTGCTTCGGCACTTTGGTCCCCCCTTTTTTGGATACGTTAAGAGATTCAAAACTCTGCAACGTGCTGAGTGGCAGCATGTGAGCTGTACTTGGATGGTAACAAAAAATTCCACTACAGATTTTAAACAATATGGCAGTCTGTTGATTTATAACAAAATAGGTTTAAAATATAGCACAAAATGGATCCAAAAGTTCTAGGTTTTTCTCATAGATGGTTAATGTGGTCTGCCATATATCTCTTCTCCTAGCTTTAGCCTACACAATAGGACCAAATTTTTACTGTTCAAAGTTTTCCTGAGCATTTATTTAGAAGAACATTTGAGCTTTTTTAAATTGATGGAACTAGGAATTAAAGTCGTTTGACTTATAGCTATCATGAAACTATCACCACTACAACTCTTCCTCCCTTTCCTTCAGCGTACCTCTATGTCCTTTCTTGTCTTGAGGGTAAATTGCAGTGATGAGTAGCTGCAGCTTCTCTAAATTAAAACAGTTCAAAAAAAAAGGAATATGATCTGTATGCCAGTGTTACTGTAGCAGTTTGTTGTCTTTTCTCAAGATACAATTTCAAGTGACCTGTATCATAGGTTGGTTAGGGTGACATGACATATCATCTATTCAGGAGGAAACTGTGCTTCATTAAGTTAGCATCTTTGTTGATTATAAACTCCATTTACTATTTTAGTAATTATTTCCCAAGAGCTACTTCACTGTTGCTTGGAATTTTTCTTGAATTAATCTTCTGAAAAAAGCTGTTCTAATTGCTTTAACATTTCAACAATCTATGCAATGGATCCACTTTAAAAGTTCATTCAAATTTATAATTATTGCCACTTCAACCAATATTATCCATTTTGTGCATTTACAATGAGGAAACGCCATGGGTACTGATAATAGTGTTAACCCTTACAGCATGTTTGAACTGTAAGCAACTATATAGATGAAAAATTATTTGTTAGAACATTTTAACCTAGGGTCATCTACTTGGATGCAGAATTTTTCCTTGAATTGAAATGTACCTGATAAATAGGACATACTTTTTATATTTTAGTATGACAAAAGTAAATCACAATTTTTTTGTAGTTAATTTTCTTTTAAATATCTAGTTGCCTGTATGTTTTACCATTTTCATTGTCAAAAATTTAATTGACTTCAATGGATTTCACTCCTTTCTGAGGTAGGATCAAAACTCCTGTAAGAGCAGTCTCTGCTCTTTTTGCTGATGCATTCCTCCCATTCTCATGTAAGCTGGTGAGGGCTCTACTTTGGCTGAATACTCAGATGGGAGAATAGTCAGTTCCAGCATTGAAGAATTTGGTTGGTTGGTTGGTTGTTTTTAGCAGCCAGATTAATTGACTGGTATTTGTTGTTAAGTTGACCTTCTCTGTGCAATCATGCAGGGCTCCTGTCTAAAACTCAGTATTACAGTCTAGCTTTATAACCAGATTTTATTTATCTTGCAGTATGCTGCTCTTGTGAAGTAAGATATGCATTGACCTTTTTGGTGATGTAAATAGGGAATTTGTTGTACGTAAGACCCTCCTAAGACAAAGGTAGGTTTATTGTGTGCTACAATAACAACTATTTCAGCCAAGGAATGAGAAATAAGAACAGAAATGTAAACCTTAATGTTGCCAACATGACCACATAATACGGGGATATGATAATCATCAGCAGCATTGAACAATGTTTTCTGTAATGTTAGATAATTTATTTCAATATGAAATAGATTTATTCTGTTAATAAACAACTTTACTTTGCTCTCGTCTTCTGTCCACATAACACTGAATGCCTGAAATTCTGTCTACTAAAATACAAACAAATAAACAATTGGTCCTTACCAGGAGAAAAATAAGAGAAATTACATTGCCCTTCCATCCTTCCATTTCCTAGCAACAATGTCTTCAAGTTATATTTTGTCCATCCAAAAGTGAGTAAGCTAAGCTTCACACTTGTCCTAGCCTAATTCAGTTTCATTCTTTCCTTTGTTTGTTTATTTTAATTGATTTGTTGACAATTTCAATTTCAGCAGATGTCATTATGTGACTGAGTCCTGATGAGTCTAACTTTTGCAAAAGATTTGAGTGAGATTTATGAGAGTGAAAAATAATCATGCTGTTTTAAGTATACTGGGTAATATATTTTTCTTTAGTTTTTTCTTTAACAGTGGGATACCAGAAGTTTTCAACAGGATTTTCAATACTATCTTTACTGTACAACACAAATTTAGGCTTTGTTTCTCACTAAATTTTTTATATGTGTGGTGTTTATCATTGCTGTGAACGTTTTACAGATCAAAATTTGGATCATATCCAACACTTTGTAATATGTTGAGTTCCTGTAAGGATAAAGGTCTATTCTGTTAAGCTAATTTAGTGTGAGAGAAAAATTTTATTTTGCAATTTTCCCCCCAAAGAAGTGGAAGGAAGCTGAATAACGGTATCTTTGTAGTACAAAACTACAAAGTTTTTGTTTGTAGAAATAGACTAAGATACAGGAGTGAGACACAGAGTAAGATACAAGAAGTCTAAAAGGCAAGCTGGCTTGCTGTACACTGTTCTTTTTAAAGGGTCTTGGTTGGAGTCGGAAGCAGCTGTACTTTCAGGCATTTCATCTTATACACATGTGGTGGGTGGGCAGGCATGATTTATGAGGAGAATGCCTGTAATGTGAATGTGTCAGGCTTGACATGCTGAGAAGAGTGAGGAGGGAGACCCTGAAGAGCAGAAGTACTTTGGTCTAAAAGGTACTTTAAAAGGTTTTGTTTTGGATTATTCTAAACAGTGACTTTCACACTCTTTCACTGTTGTAAAGACAAAATATTTCACGTACAAGATCCCAGACAGAAGTTGTCTAAATATTTTTGAAAAGTTCCATTCATAGATAACATACTTGACTCTTTTGCTACAGTCACATCTTCAGAATGGTGCTTCATGGGCACAGCTGCTGGATTTATTACTCAACACTTGAAGGACATGGCTTTGTATTCTTGCTTTCAAATTCAAAATCAAACTGTTCTTAAATTATATAGTGAATTATTGCTTAACAATCACAAATATAAAGGGAGAAGCTAATTTAAAAAACCTAAAAACCTGCTATGATTGAGATGTCTTAAGCTTCAAGAAGAAATGTTACTGCTTGGTATATATGTGTGTGACAACCTCTCTTCATGCTGCATTTACTCTAAATGTATATACTGTAAACCTCTACTTTTGTGTACTGATACTTGCTGAAGTATTGCATGACAAAGGATGGAACACATGCTGTCTTTGCTAGAATTAAATGTCTTAGTAATTCTTTCTACACTCACAAATTAACTCAAATTTCACTTGACTGAAAAAATAATATTGGAAAATACCTCCTAGACATAGTTAGGCAGTTTTGAGGAAACAGATTGTTAAGAAAAATTTAAGCCATTGAAATGCCTCTTAATAGAGATAAGCCCCAACAAGTGCTTACTGCATTTTAGCTTGTGTGGTGAGAGCTTTTCACATGTTTTTCTGAATATCCGTCACCATTACAGGCTGGACAGAATTTTGCAGTGGCGTATCACTGTTATTTCTCCAAATGCACTAGTATTGTCCCAAATAAAGGACTTGGGGGTCCTAGTGGACATAAACTTGACCTTGACCCAGCAATGTGCCATTGCAGCAAGGAAGGCAAATGGTATCCGGGGCTGCATTAGGCAAAGCGTTACCAGCGGGTTGAGGGAGGTGATCCTTCCCCTCTGCTCAGCACTGGTGAGGCCACATCTGGAGCGCTGGGTCCAGTTCTGGGCTCCCCAGTGCAAGACAGACATGGTCATACGGGAGAGAGTCCAGAGAAGGGCCACCAAAGATATTAAGGAGCTAGAGAATCTCACATGTGAGTAGAGGTAGGGAGAGCTGGGACTGTTCAGGTGGGAGAAGAGAAGGCTGAGGGGGGATCTCATCCATGTGTGCAAATACCTGAAGGGAGGGTGCAAAGAAGAGAGTCAGGTTCTTTTCAGTGGTGCCCTGGGACAGGACCAGAGGCAATGGGCCCAAACTGAAACACAGGAGGTTCCCTCTGAGCATCAGGAATCACTTTTTTACTGTGAAGGCACAGGTTGCCCAGAGAGGTTGTGACATCTCCATCCTTGGAGGTATTCAAAAGCTGCCTGGACACAGTCCTGGGCAACTGCTCTGGGTGGTCCTGCTTGAGCAGGAGGTTTGGACCAGATGATCTCCAGAGGTCCCTTCCAATCTTAACCATTCTGCGATCCTGTGAAGATGCCTACTGTGTGTGGTTAGGGTCTATGTCTGGTGTATCCAGGCATCTTAGCTTCTTGCACTGGGATAAATATTTACTCCTTTTTTACGATCAGTAGAATTTAGGCAGCTGACATTGTAGGCACATGAGCAAAGTCATAAAGCATACTGTGAACTAACAAACAGTCATGATCTGTCATGAATTCCCAACAGGAAAAAACAGGCTGACTGATGAAACTATTTGAAGCCAGCCCTTTCATTGGCCCACCTGTTCTGGTAGTGTTCTTTCACTGGAGGTAGAGAGTACTTTTCTTGTTGCAAGGGGAATTACTAGGAGACCTCAAAAGGTGTACTGCAAGATAGCTTGCTGTCTCAAGATAGCTGTTTTAGTCACTTGACGGAGTGGTATAATCAAAAGATTATGTGGTAACAGCAAGACTATTGATGCATGTGCGCTGCCACCACTAACTTTGTGCTCTTGATAAACGATTGAGCAGGACAGCCTACAGGGCCAGTGTGCACAGTGCAGCGGGATGCCCAGATCTGGTGATGTGGATTGAGGATAGAACTTCTGAGCTTTCATGCCTGCTATTACACACTTCTTTTTTGCAGGTGTGGCAGTTGCTTCTCTTCTCCCAGTTGTAAAATGGAGTATTTTCTTCCCACCGTCTTGTAAGGATTAATTAGTTGACATTTAGAAAGAGTTACAAAGAGGAGAGTTAATAGGACAGTGTTAAATCTAAGACATGAGAGAGCACAATCTGTTTTTTATCTGAGCAGTCTCACGGATGTCAGAGAGCCAAATTCCTTTTCTAATCTAGGAAGTGGAATCCTAGGAGGTGAAAAACTTCTGCAGCTTGCATTTGAAAATTTGATTTAAAATCTATCTGACCATGATTTCTGAACCGTGGCATGATGAATTACATCAAAGTAAGGCAGCTGAACATAAGACTTGATTTTCTGTTCTGAGTACTCAGCAACTCTCACTAAAGTCAAGAGGAAATGTGCAAATTTTTTTGTGGGGGTTTTTTTTCTGGGTTTTTTTTTTGTTTTTTTTTTGTTTTTTTTTTTTGTTGTTTTTTTTTTTTAATGAGGTCACTTGAACCAGCTGCTTCAAATATGGATTTAAGAAGCTAACTTTGGTTATCTTGGCTTCTCAGAATATTAAAAAATTTAAGAAGGGCTTTCATTATATAAGGAAGTCATAATGTGCCTTCTCTGAAGACTTTATAAATAAACCCTTGTAAGCAGGACTTAATATCAAATGAATAGAGTCTGCAGCTACGGGAGGTATTTGAAAGGCAAAGAGTGGCATCAATAGGCATAATTCAAAGTTCATTGAAATCAGTGGAAGAAAAAAGTGTATCTTTTTATCAAGTTCTGTATTTTAGTTAGAGCTTTATAAGTGCATATATGCGTTGATTAATTTTAAAATTAAATATCTAACAACAATGTTAAAGTACTTTTTAATCATTACAATATGCTTCTGAAAAGTCAGGTTTATAAATAAAATATAAATGAAAAGAGGACTTCATTAGAACGATTAAATAGCTTCACTATGTAGAGCTTGACTATGGTATCTATGCAGGGCTTGTGCAAATAACAAGAATCCCAGGGGTGGACTCTTAATGCTGCAAGAGACATTTTGTCTTCAAAGTCCATCAGCAGAAACCCCAGAGATGCAGAAGCTGTCTGTTCAAAGCCCAGGTCTCCTGTGACTACAGAAGTAACGCACACCGGTGAGCGTATCCTGTTGGGATTGCACAGAAAGTGCAGCCTGATGTGCCGTTTTCCCAGGCCTTGCAGAGGAAGAGGGAGAGGAGAAGCCTGCTTTTCTGACTGCTGCGCCCCCCCATTAACCTCCAGATTGTTTCGTTGCAGCTGTGCTGAAATGTATGCCATACACCAGCTGTCAGCCTAATGTAACTTGAAATGGGCTGCTGTAATAAACCATTATCAAAGCACTTGACGAGAATGTGAGCCTTGACCTTATCTGGATAATTATCTAATAGAGTGCACAGAGTGATCCCTTTAATTGGTGTGTCATCCTTTGCAGCCATGCTAGAATGTGCTGGCTTGGGCAGTTACCCATTCCTAGGGTGTCCTCGTACTTTTAATATCAGTGTCTCCATTATAGTTCTGTAGCTTTTGCTATAGATGAGAATCACACAGGATTGATAAATTAATTTTACTGGGAGCATTTTAAAAATTCTTTTTTTTAAATTGTTTGCTGAATGATCTCCAGTCAGTTCTTGCCAATTACAAATCTTTTAGACTGTGTTATGTAAGAAAACCTTGAACATTATGACAAGCTTAGGTGATGGTCAGCAGGCTGTCAAAATGCAGGTCCGCTTGGTCAAGACAAGTTTTTCGCCCCTTCATGTCCCACTGTCATCATGTGAGGCAAGACGCTCAGCTATTCTAGGGCACAAATTTATATGTTTTGCTTATCACAAAAGAGCAAATCTTTTTTGCAAAGGGTGGATTAGTAGGGTTCAGCAGTACATCTCTAACAGTTTGTTTCCTCTGGTTTGGTGAATGGGGGCAAAGAAAATGACCCAGACAATTTCTCATTGAGTTATTTTATTTAAGAGCTTTGAACAGCTTTGTTTTTTGATGTGCAATGAAGGCATTTTCTGAGGATCTATATGTGCAGATGGGGGGGTGTTGTTTTTAAGTCATCCTTTACTTCTGTTGTGTCTCTCAGCTGCTTTCCATTGCAAGTTCATCTAGTGAGGAAGATGGTGGCACTCCTTAAGTAGCAAAATACATTATCAGTTCCCATTACAGGAACTCACAGTTTTTGGACCGTGAAAAAATTCTGCCAGTGTTAGTGGTCAGTGTTAGTGGTATAAATCTACTTAATCTTAATTTAGGTAGAGTGTAGCTGAAACTTAGTCACAAATCCAGTTTATCAACTCTGAAAGAAGTATCTCGTAATCTGTATTGCTCTCATGTTTCTGGTCCATACTGGATTCTGAAAGGTCAGATTCTGGAAAGCAAAATCCGTGGTTTTGATATATGCCGTTTTCTAAAAAGACATTGGATAGTTTTTTACTGAATAATTATGGCACTGAAATAATACTATTTCATTTTTTACCCTACCACGAAGCCGTGTGCTAGCCTGTACTCTCGAACTTTCGGCCTTGTATATCTCTCGAAATCAGATGCCCAGAAGAAAACTGATCAATGTTCTCATTAAAGATGTTTATGACTTTTTTTCATGCTCTAGGCAATTTTTTCTTAATATATTATGAAAATACTCCAGTAATTCCTTTATGCTGGCAAATTTATGTCAACTTAAGTTACTTTTAGTTGGTTACTATATTTTCCTAATGAATAATTTAATCCACTATATTAATACACTGAAATATTAGCAGTTTTTCACTTGCCCCCAATGAGAGAGAGATTTCAGCTCTGAATAGCAACTCGTATTTTAGACTCTGAGAATAATGGAAACTGAATGCACTGCGGATTTTTCAAAATGTTTGCTGATAACAAAGACCTTTGCATATAAATGAAAATACAATGCAAAGATTGTCGTTATTTCAACAAAATAAAGATTAAAAATATAGCAAACAAACCTATTGTGCCAATGCCGTAAAAATAAAGTAACTGTCTGAGTGAGTAGTGATGTAGGTCAGTTCAGCAGCTCTCCGTATTCGTTGTGACAGTTATTGAAATAGCTAGAGGCAGAGTGGTTACTGATACACTATACTGTATTTAGAGTTTTAGACGCTATAGCATCAAAAGCGACACCAATGGGAGCACTTTAAAGGATATTGGTGATAGAGAGGTTGAATTTCATCCTGAGAGAATAGGTAATGATTCTCATGGATTTTGGTGCTGACACACAATTGACAAGGCAGTAGGTACTAGATGCTTATGTGATTTTTTTTTTTATGGCTGTTACGACACTTAATTTCTTTGTTCTCCAGTTCACCACACTTCCTTACTTAATGAGGTATGTAAGGAGAAATACATAAAAAGTTGTTAGATGCTCAGATGTTACTGTAACAGAGAGCATTTAACCCCACATAAATCATAGTCCTAAACTTGCTCGTTACCTTGATGAGGCAATCAAGGATCAACATTGTCATGCTAGGTATATAGACAGAAAGTAATATCGAGTTCCCATCCTATCCTGAACAGTTTACTGGCCACACAGATAAAGCATATGTAGCAAGATGGGTGTGCCAAACAAGAGTAAAGAAGAAATATTGTGGAAGTTCCTTGGTCCTGTTTTATTTGAGTGGGGAAGTAGTTAGATGGAGATCAAGGTAGAAAGGAAAAAAATAGGGTGATAAAAGTGTGGGGTACAGTGAAGGAACAGGGAGTCGGGGCTGGTCTCGTCTGGCTACTATTGTGCTTACCATTTGACTTTGATTTTCAAGCAGTTTTCCCTGGGGAAAAGAGGGGAGGGAGTTACAAGAACTGTAGTGATTGTTACTGGACTATATTTTTATCTAATGGCAAATATTCATTTTTTAACACAGCACTTATACAGGAATAAATTATTTTGAGAAATGGACTCTTTTTTTTTTTTTTTTAGCACAGACCACAATTTCAGGAGTATTAAATAATATATGTCATTACGAGCAGAATTGGGATATTCTCAGAACTACTTCTTGGGTGGAAATAAATTTTGTAGCTTAGAAACATACACAGACCCCTGAAATTAGTGCGTATCTTCTCACTTCACATGGAGTCTGACGCCTAGGCAGACAAATTTTTCATAGCTGCAGATTTGTATAAGTAAGCCAGTAGGGTTGAAAGGTTGCTTGGGGGTATTGTAAATAAAGGGCACGTAGCAAGACCTTTCAGCTGATGTTCATGGTTAAAGGTGAGAAAAGGGTAGGTTTCATGAAGAATGATTACGTTTGGACTTGCACTATGCCTGCAACTTAATAGCAGTTATCAGTAGCCAAGATGGATTGTGAATACTATATTCTATTAGTATTATTTTAAAATACTGTGTTCTTGACTGTAACTCTTTCTTTGTGACTATTTGTCTGAGAATTACCTTCATTTTTATGGAAGTGAGGAAAAACGTTTCATCTGTGCTGTCATGTAACAAATATGGGTTGCAGCTTTACCAAGATCTGTGTTTCATGATTGTGGCTCTGGCCCTGGCATAGGCAGCTGTGCTGATGGAGCTTGAAGCTTTTGGTCGAGGTGCGAGTCCAATTCCATGGTGCGCATAGAGCGCTGTACCCCGAAAGTAACATCAAACGTGATTTTTCTTTTGTATCAGTTATTAGTTATGCTGCCTTAATCTTGCAGCTCTTTGGATCTTCGTGAGCCTTCTGTTGCAAGATAAAAGCAAGATTTAATTTGACATTGACTTGACTTTCAGATAAGTCAGTTTTTAGCAGCAAGTAGGTAAGATTTTTAAATGCACTTGAATAAAATCAGCACTCTGTGCTAATTCTCATTAGAGGATTAAACTATAAGCATTTTATGAAGTTATTCTTTATAAAGTTATTTTTAATTGACAGAAGAAAAAAATTAGAGGAACTCAAAATAGAGGAGAGTGCCATTATTCAGAAGCTTCCAACCAGGAAATTATTTGTCTACTTTGAATATAAAAAAACAAGTACTCTGTATTACACAGAGAGCATGCTGGGCAAACTGTATTAATTTTTTTTTTCCCCCTGGAACCTCTAATGAAAAAGTCACCTGAAACATACTTCAATTTCTGGGGTCATTATGCTCTATAATATGAGGATTTTGCATGTGAAGAGGAAAGGTGTTACACTTTCTTTGTCTTCTTTTTCTTTTCTGCTTCATCTGTAAAAACTGGCAGAATTTGCACTACTGATCTGGGTTTATTCCGAAAGAGGGTGAAAATCTACCTGTGTGCAACAGGGCAGTGAAGGGACTATTGAAGAGTAAACCAGCAAAAGCCTTGTGATTTAAAGATAACGTCTTTTTTTCCCTTGAAAAAAGGCCGTTGTTTTTCATATGTATCCTGGGCAAAGGTAACCAGATATTTCATAGTGGTATTCTTTCTGTTGTATTGAGTTGCGTAAGCTGTTTTATCTTACCTTTTACCCTGCCGTGATAAAAATCACCTCCCTTCCATCTCTCATCTTATGTCTAATCCCAGTGGTCCATGTCGTGTCCTGGGAGGATGAAAAAGAAATAGCTTCCTTTCTGAAAAAGCGCTGTGACCTGACTAGCCTGAGATGGCTAAGGATAAGGGAACGGAGTAGTTCGGGAAGGAGAATTGCAGTGGCTGAGTGACAAGGATGAAACTAGAAAGCTCTGGGCTTCTTGTCAGGAGGAGAGAGAGAGGAAGCAGCACTGGAGCTAAAAAAGCAAATGGTGACTTTGGAAAAAGACTAGGAAGGAAACTGTTTTACCAGGGAAGGGAAACAACTTAAAATACTTTAATCTTGAATTGGAATGATTTTGTGCTTATTTATATTGTGACATGGAGAATCTGAATTGTTTTATTGTAATGATCGTAGATGGCAGTGCCAGTCAAATATTCTATTTAGAGAGCAGCAATCACCTTATGGAGAACACATAGTATACGTACAGGTATTAAAAACGGGGGCCAGTGAGTGAGATAATTGTGAGCTAGTTTAAAAGTGATATAAAATGATGATAGCTATTATAAATAATAACTTGCTATTGGTTGCTATATAGTTATTTCCCATTTGAAGCATATGGTATATCCCTTTTTCGCTTCAGTCACAGTGCTTCTTTTTGTATTCAAACTTAATATACTGTTAACAGGTCATATACATCTATTGAATTAAAAGATACTATGTACAACAGTTTGTTTTAATTACGAAATACCATGTGCTCTATTTAACTGTGGATTTAATGAATGGCTATTTAATTAAGGGCTTTAAATCAGGTAATCAGTTTGCATCACTGGGCAACAAGTAATCAGTTTATAACATGCAGTTGAAGAGTCAAAAGGAGCAATAGGCAAACCTTTCTCTGGTAGTGTTTATTGGCTAATTAAATAATCTGGACTCTGGGGTCCATATAAAACAGGGAATAGATGGTAGGTAGGAAGGATGCCAGAGGAGTGTACTTGACAGGGCTTGATGAAGCCATGAAAATCTTGGTAGAGGCTTGTTGTACAATTTACTATGTAAACTATTACAATTCATGGTATGCACTACACCACATTTGGAAGCAGAATGTCTGATACCTTTGCCTATCTTTGGCAAATATATTACAGCTCTAATAAGAGACATTAAAGGTATTTATTGTTGGCTATGATGTAAAAGAACACATCAGTTAAGATTTTCTTTTTGTGGTAATATATCCTTATTTTTTTTTTTCTGGTTTGCTTTCTGTTTCTACTGTTTATATCTGTACCTTTCAGAACACATGCAATAATTCAGTATACTCACATCCTAAGGGTGATATACCTTCTAAAGGCATAAAGTGGGGTAAAAAAGGCTTTTCTATCTGCTTAGTCCTCCTACCCACTTGTATTTATGATTATAAACAACTGTCTTCATATGATGTCTCTGCGGTCATCCATTCAGATTTTGATTTAATAGATTGTAAGGATAAAGGGGGCCATTCTGATAATCCATGATGCATTTTGTAGGCAATAAGATTTCAGCCAGCAATCCTAGTATTCGTCTCAAAAGCTGTGGCTGATCTATTGAATCATTTTAGAAAGACAGTCAATCTGAAAATAGGAAGTGATGCATAATCCAGTACGATGCTGGGAAGTTATTCTTATATTTTATTTCCTTTGTTGTTAAAAGCTTACATCTTATTTCTCGATTTGTTTTGCTTGCCTTCAGCTGAGCCTAGATGCACTGTCAACTAAAGAGCTTTTCGTTCTTATGTAGACCCTATTTATATATCATAGCTAAAGCACTTCATAGTGTTTCTTCCAAGTAATAATTCTAAATAGGTAGTTCCTAAAGGTTACAACTCAAAAGAATTGTTCAGAAAATGCTAGTGTTTTGTAAGGTATTCAAGTTCAGCTGAAAGACCAAAACCAAGCATGAGCCTGAACTGAATATGGGGAAGGGAAGCGTCATGGATTTGGTTATTAGTTTTACCTTTAAGGCTCTTAGATTTCATAAAACAAATTGAAATCTGGTACACACCACATGCATGTGAATCACATATTTTTTTTCTGTTTGAGTTATGACAAATACATGTTTTGCATTTAGACATAGAGAGTAGATTTCTTCTCCATCGTAAAACAGCTAAGTTATCATGATGGTACATGTGTGCAATACACACAAGACATACTACATTATAAATAAGTGAAATAATACTGCATATATTAAAGTTCTTTTACTGTGAAGCATATCTTTTCCCTTTCCTTTTCATTTTGCTGGGACAGAGGAGGATGATTTTTTTATGTGTATGAGTTTTGGAAGGGGGGATTAGAAAGATTTGCTTTCCTGTTCTTCTAGGTACAACTTCAAAATATGTATTTCTTCATATCAGCCTAACAATGCCTGCACGAAATACTGCACCTTTACAATATGCTGACTGAAGAAATTGTTTTTCAACTTTTGTAGCTATTTTAGATTGAGTCTTGCGTCTTGATTTTCTGCTCAGATTACAATTTCAATTTTAGCACATTCAGTGGTTATTTGAGTGAATTATAAAAATGGGAAGAAATGAAGATCAGTTTGAGTCTTGAGTTTAGGTAAATCATGTTTAGACATAATTTAAAAACAACTGCAATTTTAATTCTACTTAATAAGAGCCCAACTGCTCTTAGAAAAAGATGTATCGGTGATCATAACACCATTCGCCATCTTACTGAACTAACATTTTACGGTATGGACTACCTATAGGTGGCACCAAGAGTAAATATTACAGGAGCTGCACAGGAAAAGTTGTAGCTTTAGAATCCAGCATATCTGTGATTGTATAGAAGCAGTACTCAATGACTTTCTGGATATTTTTACAGTGTTACAGTATTTTTATTATTGGAAATAATTTAAATCCTTCATCTGACCTCAGCTGAATATAGAAATAGAGGACTGGACTTTTGACAGTTCTGGAGAGTGTACCTTCTCCCAGCAGCGAGCAACAACATCTCAAGGCTCTCAGCTCCCATGTATGCAACTGCAGAAGGTGCAGGGCTATAACATTGTCCCAGATGTTCTTCCTTTTCCCCAGCTGCATCCTGGTTCTCCTGGTATGTTAGCAAAACATTTCTGGGGGAAAACAAAGGGGTGCTGAATTACATCGGGGATGGTCCTGGCACTGTAATATTTCTTTATGGCTTTCTTATCCCCCCCTCTGTGCAATGAAATGCTCTGAAACATGCTGGGAAGCAGCATCAGCCTTTGAGGCAGTGTGGCCCTTGCTGATTAGTACATGCATCACCGTATTTTTCCTGTCCGTCTTTTTTTGGCCAAATTGGCTCAACAACCCCAGTCATAAAGCTTGCAATGCCAATTGGAAGCATTAGCAGCATTAATAATGTTATATTACTTTCCATCTTCAACTCCAAATATAATAACCAAGCCAAAAACTGTCAGTAAAAACTACACAAAGGAGTCTGTCCCAGCATTATTCATCTTCCTGAGTCAAAGTAACATGACGTGACATTCAATGTAAAAAGAAGTCGGGCTGAGACAACGGCAGGACTCTGGAGATCAGTACAGAGATGGAAAGCCCATATTACAAGTTTTCCCACTATGTCTCAAGTAAGGTGGAAGACAACAGTGTTAAGGCAATATAATGTGTGAAATAAAAAGAACTGAAATTTTGCAAGGTAACTGGTAACTATTTTCGTTTTAAAATTTATCTTTAAATGTTGAGTTGTGAAATAATAAGCACAGTGTGACAGTACAAAAATGAATGGATGAAAAAACATTACAAGACTGACAAATTTTGCACAATGCTGTTGGAAACCTTCATAAAAATGAAAAGATCTGCTTGGTCTGAAGTTACAAGTATATTCTGAAAGTAATCTTTCAGCTATCCTTCTTCTAAAAGGTGTAACTAAAGCTATTTTTTCATTGAAATTGTTAGTATCACTAACCTGTGTGCAGCACAGTGCTAAGTGAATGATGCAAGAGGTACACAATGATGAAATTATGTCCCTATTGTTTTCACCCCAAAGGGATTAGATTACTAATAATGTTTGTGGTGTGATATGAGCTGTTAAGGTCTAGAGGCCCCGATTCAGCACAGGAATTATCACTGCTTCACTCATTCTTATGAAAATGCTTTTTACTACGTGGAAATCGGGAGAATTTAGAAGTTCGTGCTTGTGAGAACAGTTCACAGAACTTCTTAGATTTTTGCAGTTTTCTTAGTCATTTACTATGACCTCAGTCTTTACTTTCATTCATAACTTGAACAGAAAACATTGTGCAAAACATGTAACGTGGTGAATGGCCATCTGCCAGAGCCCTGGTACCGGGAGCTCACCTTCTTAGACAAACAGCTTTGTATGTATAGATTGCACACCAGAGGTTCAAAGAGCCTCTGAAATAAAAAAGAGGTTAAGGTTGAGGTACAAATATTTAAATTTATTTTGTGCATGGCAAATTTTTGACCTTGCATATCTTCTGTAGTTTTTCCAAGCACTTCATCTCTTCTAGAAGCATTGATCCTGTAAATATGGAGAAACTGTATTTTAGTGTTTTTTTCTGAAAGAGTGAGAGAGCGCTCACAGTTGTTGAGGCCTGGCCATGAGAGGGAAAGGATGGAAGAGAGGAAAGCTTCATTTTTCAGGAAATACTGCCTTCAGAGTACATTACTCTTTTGATGTTGGCTTGAGTACTGTTTTCATCACACAGATAAACTTTCCTTTCTTCCTATTTATTTCATATGATTGGACTTCAAGAAAGGAAGTTTTCTGTGCAAGAGATAGATATACAAGTGGTTTTTAATTCTTTGCTGTCCTTCTCTCCGAGACTAAGTCTCAAATATCTACCATTGGGGGTTTAATACTATAGGAAAGCTTTGTTCCTTTATCAGACAGCAGATTTTCTGGTTTGTTGGTTTTAAAACTTTCCATAAAATAAGTTTAGAATGCAGTGCATGGCAGTGCCATTTTGTTTGAGAGCTGATGCAAAACTTACAATACGTAAAGCTATTACAGTGCTAAAGCCATGTAACTTTCTTTTAAAAATTAAATGCTCTGTCTCTGAACAGACACAGCCTGACATGGCACATGTCATACTCTCATAGTACTATTCTTTGTATCTCAGCTATTTTGAAAATAATAAATGTACTGTGCCATAATTATTTTGATAGTGTTTAACAAAGTTGAAAAGAGTCTACTACTTTAATGGTATTATTGCCTTTATTTTTCTTAACTGGCATTTTATAATTTCATTCCAAATTCCTTCTCATTGAAAGAATTAAAGTTTTAATTGTTTTAATGTAACTGTAAGGGGATGTATAACTCCTTCTAGATATGATCTCTAACTGTTGAACTGTACAGATACATGTGACTGGCACTAGTAATATCAACTGGAGCACTGAAAAGATGAAACTGTATGTTAACCTCCTGGAACCTAGAGTAGGCATTGGCACCATCGCCATTTTGTGTTTGGCGAGCAAAGAATTATTTTGGATGACAGAGCAAAAAGTAAATTCTCCATATCTTCTACACAACAGTTTAGTTCTAACTTCTCTCATATTGTGGCAATCTTACATAAAGTACTATATACTGCATCTGTGTTTTTCACATATTTAGTTATAAATATATAAAATAATGGTAGAATTGAAAGGCATTGTCATTGTTTAGTCTTGTACTTTAAAATTTCTTGTGTACATTCCATGGATTCTTTTCAATTACGCTCCAAGCTGATCTACAGTTCTTGTTATTGTTACTTTTATCTTAACATAATTTTAATTTTTTATATTCCAGTATAGCTCAGAAGTGTGACTCTTGCCTGTTTCAGTTTTCAACAAAAAAGTATGATTTTTTAATGTACAGGGATTGGCTGGACTTACAAAATTATTACCATTTCTAAAGTGTGTTTTTCTAGAAAAGAATTGGTGTATTTTGATCTATAGTCAGATAAATAATACTCATACATTTTCTCTAAATCTACAATTATATGCGTATTATAAGGCCATGTAATACTGTCAACTTTTAAACAGAGCTCCTTACTGACACTTAATTTCTTGATATGGCCAGTGTCTACTATATGAGTTTAATCATAGTGAGTATAACAATTTAAAAATATCTTCACATTGAGAAAAGTGTGACTTCTCTCATGTATCGCACACAATATTTTCTATGATTTTTTTTCTCTTGGTTATTTGACTTAGCTAAATCAAAACACCTTTGTTACAGAAGACGTTATTAAGGTATTCGAGGCTTCTATCTCCAGTGATACAGCAGCAGATGACAAAACGTGTAGGCCACAAAAAAGAATTCTTTGAATCTCCTGTGCCATAGCAGTTTTTCCTTAATTAGGCACTCAGTGGTGTGCTTGAGGTTTGTTTTATGCAAAATCTCGAATTGAAAAATTATCTGGCATTTTTAGGTGCAATAGAATTTAATAGGTTTGTGAAGTAGTTATCTTAATTAAAAAGAAGAAATATTGTGTAGTAGCTCTCTAGTCTTCCATGTGAACTTTATACAATTTTAGATTTAAGAGAAGGAAAAGCATAGTTGCCCTTACTTTAGCATGCAAAAAAATAATTAGAGAGAAACTCTGATAGAATGCGTTGAGAGAAAGGGGAAAGAAACTGGAAAAGCCAGAATAAGAAAAATAGCTTCAAAATGTTAGATCACAGAGAGTCAGGAAAAACAAAGCAAGCAAACGCTTTCTGCAGCTAGTCTCATGTTCAGTACTAAATGTTGTCTACCTCTTTACCCACCTCTTTGGTTCATTGACAGTACCAGCTGTCATCAAAAGACAAAAACCCCAGAAAAGGCCTTGCCCCTTCTGAATGACTGAGATTTACTCCTTCACGTTCTTCTCCATGATGTTCCACAGTCTTTGGTGTCAGGTTCCCAAAATGTTTCAAAGCCCATGATGGACCCCAAAAAAAGATATTGCTTGTGAATTGGTGAACAGTTTAAGGAATATATCCAACATCTAAGACGGCGTTTCCGAATTGTCGTCCTGTTCAGTGAAAGACTACCCACAAGCAAAGCAACACGCACACCTCCATAAGCACTTCCTTGTGATTTTCTGCAGTAACGCTGACAGCAGATGTCCCACAGGCTGGGGGAGCTGGGGAAATGGCCTCGCTAGGCTCCTCGCTCTCCTTACTCACTGCTTTCAATTATGTTCCCACAGGCTAAGTAATTTGTTTTAGGCTTATGAAGTAGTGTGAATTAATCTCCAGACTGTCTTTATTCCACTACTTACTGCTAAACAGCTGGCAAAAGACTTTTCTTTTAAGTGAACCTTTCCTCATTTTCTCATTGTCTTCAGTAACATGCAGGAGTAGAAACGTGGACATGATTATCAATAATGATTATCACTCATTTACATCTGCTTGAAATTCCAGATGCTTGAGAAGTCTGCTTGTTTTACTCGGTATGAGAAAAACCTTTTCATTAAAAACCCACAACTTTTTGATAATTCTTTTGGTACGTCTTGCTGTATTAATGCAGTCTCTAAGAACATAGTATTTTGAGGTGGTTGTCATATATTACCGGCTAGAAAGCTGTACTACCTACAGCTATAAGTGCTATAATATTCTGTAAATTCTAAGCTGGATTAATTTCTAGGTATCCTTTGCATAAAGATTTCTTTTCAGTTATGCAAAAGGTAATTTAAATGGGTGCAACACTTTCTGCTCGTTTATTTACTACAGGGATGTGTATGGCAGCTGTGCGTGCACGGCGGTGTTGCATAAACATTTACCTGTTTCAGACCTTTCAAAATGTGCAAGTCTAACTTCTTTCCATGATCATTTATTCTGAGTTTAAAAGTTTATTTGCATTGATTTTTATTGTTAAAATAAGTAAAGGCCAAGTTGCATGCTGTCTAAACCATGGGTGTCTGTTAGAATCAGTTCTTTTGTTCTCCAAAGCAGCTCCAGCTGGTATGTATGGGATACGCCTGCGTGTGAGTGAGAGCAGAATTGCTTTCCCTAGGGCACGGGGAACGCAATCCAGTCAATAAGTGGAAGAACAACAGCATATGCCAGTTCAGAGTTTTTTTAGTTTAGAAATGTGCAGTAGGCATCTCCTTCCTCATCATGAAGGAAATTTAAAAAGTCATTGCCCCAAATGCTTGCAGAATATGTATCAAGATTCTTTTAGGAAGATATAATTGCTTTTCTTTATGCGGCAAGCCCCTGTTCTCTGTCATACCCTCAGTCCTAGTGTCCATAAGAGAAATTGTGTCCACCACTAGCAAAGCGTAGACGGCAGCTTGATCTATAGTAATTAGGTCACTATGGACCATATTATGAATGCACCCAAAAGCCCACCCTTTTCCTGTGGAGGCCAAGGGAAGGAGACAGTCTTCCCTGAGATATGGCTGTTGTCAGGTATTTTAAAGATGTTTCAAGAGGCACGAGTTAGGGAAGAGTTTAGCCATTCTTTTTATGAATGTGTACAGCCAGAAAAGGTTCTCATTAGGAGAGTTAGCTTTCTTACTCCAGTAAGACATCCTGGGAAATGCACTACTACCTTTCCTTGCCCACTCCCAGCAGATACTTTGAATGTTAGTCTGTTTGAGCTCTTGTGTGGGTCAACATAATGGAACTTTGCATGTTCCAGTTTACAGAGATAATGCGGTCTCAAATACCAAAAGTAGTTCTTAGGCTGAACAGTCTCTTAGTAATCATTAGGTAGTTTCCGCTAATGTTTTCTACACAGCACATCAGCTTGGTTTACTGGTAGCTATAAACATATCGCACCAGTTCAGCTGCTTGAAAAGCTTGGGAACAGATTTTGAATTTAACACTCACAGGCAAGGTGTAAAGGCTGACAGACGGCTCAGCAGGGGTCAGGGCACAAGCAGAAACTCTTGCAAAATGTGTTGCCAAAAAAAGAAAGGAGACAATAAATTTGCATCTCTGCATGGGAAAGAGGCAATGACCAAACTCTCTTGAAATTTGTGAAGGGGGAGAAGAAAATAGTGTGGTGGAGCACTCTGTGCAGAGAAAAATAATAATCCACTAGGTCAAAGTTACTCATGGCTGACTGGGCTGGTAAAGGTGGGGTGAAAGATATTGTAGGCAGTGATAGGTATTGTCACCTTTCAAAAATAAAAGAGATGCTGTAGGACTGCACCCCGCTTGGGGAGGAGACTGCCCTGCCCATGCCGTGGGCACCCTCTCCCTCCTCCCGGTGCAGCCCCAGGCCAGCTGCTCCCTGATCGTCGCTGGGGCAGCGCAGGGTGCCCCAGGCAGAGCTGAAATGGAGCCCCTGCCCCTGGGCAGGGGTGCGGGTGGGGGTCCCCAATGGGCAGTGAAGGGCCGGCGCTGCAGCCTGTTGGTGTTGCATGGGAAATGGTAGGTCTGGCTTCCAGGCAGAACTGAGGTGGTTGTGTGTTTTGGGGCGGTAATTGCCCCATGCCATATTTTGATGTGTAAAGAAGCGATTAGAAAGCAAGTTGGATTAAAAAAAATACACTACTGCTGTTCATGCTTGCTTGAGCAACTAGCAACATAGTCTCTAATAG
>NW_009627092.1:81586-82924 GCF_000690535.1 Cariama cristata
AAAGAGGTAACATGTCAGCAGAGAGAATAGTGTGCTTGCAGAGGGTTGCTGGGATTTTTGTGTTGTTTCTTAAGGGAACAGGACTGAGCCTAAAGAGAGGGAGGTGAGAAAAGTGAAATGGAAGGAAAAGGTAAAGGGAGAGAATGAGGAGAGAGGAGGAAAAAAATGGAGCTGCTGAGTGAAGACGCAGCGTGGAAAGGATGTTATCTAAATGTTGCATTGGTAAGTAAGTTATTAGAGTGAATGCGTGATGGACTGGAGAATGTTAGCAGAAGTTTAAGTCACTTAAATTGGTCTGTTAATCACTGGCCAAGTTGCTTTCTCTCAGGCATGCATAACAGTGTTTCTTGGTTTTTGCAGCAAAGTTTTTAAAAAAAATGTTCTACAGATAGAATTTGAGACCTTGAATATTTGCTATGATAGTATGTGAGCATACTTCCAAATCTTCCTGTTCTCCAAAATCATGATATCCTTAGCAAAACTTATGAAATATGTGCACTGTGTGCTTTTTGGAGAAAAAAAAACCCACCTCTACCTTCTCTGATTAAAAGCCTAAACCAAAAGCCCAGTAGCCAAGCAGTCATGATTGTCCCAAAGAATTCTCTGTAATAGATGTATTTTGTAAGTGATACGATTGCTGTAGCAAGTGGACGTTAATGTGCCTGTCACCCCAAAAGGAATGGTGGGTGCAGTCATTAACGAGTGCGTCTCTCTTTTTGGTTAGTATCAGTGGCTCAAATACCTTTCTGAACATTAGATTAGCTCCCTGCTTTTTATCTGTTCTGCTTTTGTTCCTCAGGCTCCATGACTCCTTCTGATCAAGGTAACTTGTTTTCATTTGTGGCAATCATTCATCAGTTTATTCTGAGAGCTTCCGCAGCCAATACAGAAATCCATTAAATCTATATAACTGGTTAATCTCAACTAATAATTACTCATTAATCTTGTTGGAAATACACATTTTCTTCAGCCCATTGCCAAGTCACAAGCCTGAGAAAAAAGTGAAGTATTTAATCTGTTTTGTAAAGTTTGTTAATGACAAATTCTAGCTGACAGATTGAAAAATTAGGTCTAGTGTGTTGGGGTGCATTCAGTTTTGAAAAGTGATTAACTATATGCCAAGCTGTCAAAGAAATTTTGCATGAAAAAAGAGAAGTTGTTAACATTATGTCTGTGCCCAATGATTTCGTAATATCCGTCTTAAATATACATGGAAAAAAATAAATCAGCAGCATACAGCCGTTTTCAAAAAGAGAAGCCCGAAACAGCTTTTTTAGTCCTTCATACCCTCCCCCAATTCCCCCCCCCCCCCCCCTTCTCCTTTAAAACAACTTTTTT
>NW_009627092.1:82955-90316 GCF_000690535.1 Cariama cristata
CCCCCCCAATTCCCCCCCCCCCCATCTTTGACTTTAAAAACACTTTTATTTTCCCTCTACAGTTTTAGTTACATCTGCTTGCTAATTGAACTGAATGCAGACTTTCCCGAAGAGCTCCTCCTTACTCTTGCCCTCCCATCAAATCATGGCTGCATTCTGGGAGAGACTCTTTTCCAGTGCGCCTGGATTCGCTAACATAGGTGGATCATAGCCTAGGATGATTTAGAAGTCCCACACTTGCTAAATAATTCAGCCTATTTTATGGCTATTTGCTTAATATCCCATTTCTGCAGAGTTGGTAAAGTGTCTGACAAAAGGTCAAATTGATCGCACAGCTTCTCTCCATTGAACTTAACTTCTGCTGCTTCCTGGTGCTGCTCTCAGTATATCTTCACTTCTGATTGATTTTCTTAATTCAAAAATTGATGCAAAAAGTCTTGTCTAATGAAAAGCGTGTTTGTCAATATTCTCCACTCCCTCTATGGATTTCTGTTACATTTTTATTTTGATTACTAACTCCTGACTTGTTTATGTTCCGGTTTGCTTGAAAACCCAAATCTTTGCTCTCCATACAGAATACCACATTTGCTCTCATCTTCTATATCGCACCATGCTCTTTGGCAAAAGGCATAATTTTATTTTCAAGATCTTTTTGGGAGCAGATAGCAGCTTCATGTTACCAGACCAGTAGAGTGTTTTTATATTCAGAAAGAGAAGAAAAATAACCTGTTGTGAGCAGCAAGTCTTTATTCCTGGTCAGAGATGAATTCCCAGATAAAAGGATATATTTCTCCTTTGCCTTGTGACACAAACTCAGACTTAAAAAGCCTTCTGCTTGTTCAAAGTGACTTGGAGGCTGAAGAAGTGACACTATGTAAGTCTGTGGATGACACACAGTGCTGCTGTGTGCTTGTTCTGTGCATTGAAAGTACCCCTTCGGTTCTTGAACTCTTTTTCGTTTGATAGAAAACCCATCAGAATGTTTGACTATTACAAAGCTTCAGCATCACAGACGTTGAACTTTACCTGATGTTTGTATACATCATACAAGATGTAGCAAGTGAAATTGGGTTACAGACATTGTTTTGTGTTGTGTTGATGAATTGTTTCTGTCACTATCACCACACCAGCAATGGAGTACACAGCTGTAATAACACGTTTTCACATTCCATTTGTTAGTTCCAATATTGATTTAATCTTTTTCTGATATATCATTTTTTCCCTTGGACTAACTTTGCTATTAAATAAAGCAACTTTGAGGTTTTCTTTATTCCAAGAATAATTTTTAACTAAAAAAATCCTATATTTAAAGAGAAAATAGCACACATTGCCCAGTCCTCTAAGATTGTATGCAAGCGAGCATATCCTCTCCTTAATTTGGCTTTCCATGGTTCTGTATTGCCGGTGTGACAGACAAGCTGTTGAGTTGAGATGTAATATCAGTGCCCTTGTGGCAGAAGCACGTGCCCTCCTTTTATTCCTTACTGTTGTGCAAAACACTGATCTCCTAGAACAGCAGATCTAACAACAGAGTTTCCTCTGCTAATGCAGAAGATCGTTCCTCACGTGAGTACGGTGCACGCCTCCTTCATCAGTTCTTCAGTGTAGTATTGCTAGTTAGGAAAGAAAGGTCTTTCACTGCCTATGATATGATGTTTCTTTTTCTATTCCTCTGATATTTTGAGCTAGCATTATGTGTCAGAAGGATATGAAGTGAGACTTTGAACTCTGAATCGGCGTGGAGGATCAAATTTTTGTTGACTAGGAAATCTTTACTAGCAACTTTTTGTTGTGAAAGGGAAGTGAGTTGGTAGTCGTCTTTCTTATCCTAATGCATTGTATTCAGCATTGCAGGGCATCTAATGGATTTTTCTGATACAGGGAACAGGCAACTGATTTATTCTGGAAGATCTAACCAGCAGTCATGCCTATCATTTCACCGATTTTCTTCTGGTTTAACTACAGCAGTTCAAGATGAAATATTGCTAACAAATTACAGACTGCAAACTGGTCTCATTTGTGCTTATAGCAATACAGCCATAAATGCATGTATATTGTAGAAATAGAATATTCCTTCAGGGAGGGAATGTCTCCAATTTCTCCTATTTTCACTGCATAAGTCAACAACCAAGATTTGAAAACAAGAGGGGAAAAATTTTCCCTGGTATGATGGCTTCTGTGCCCCCTTTTCATGCTTGCATTAAAGCTTTTAAATAGTATAGAGTGCTAAATGGTACAGAATAGCATTGACCATTGGGCTTTGCCTATGAGAGGCAGGATCTGTGGGGTTTTTGCGATTAAGTTTTATCTATCAGGCCCTGTGGTTCTGATGGTGACTAAATCAACAACAGAAAAAAATACGCAGGTTACACTGTTTGGAATAGCTTACTTCTTTTTTGTCTTTTTTTTTACCCATCCCACCTCTCTTTAATACAGTGCTCAGAGCAGCTTTCTGTAACGAGGCTCTGCACAGACCAGGTGATGTTGCAGATGTCCATGTTCTCTCCGTGAACCTGGGATTATCTTCAGCATGCCTATTTAGGTGCAGTTTCCACTGACATTAGCAGAGTTTACCCAAGATGGGTTTGTTTCTATTTTGTTAGCATTTACAGAAGGATGAGAAGGTGGAGGTGCGAATGGTCCCTTTTGGACAGGGACAAGGGAAAGCAGGAGTTACAAAGACTAATTCTGACTTCAGATAGGAAAGGAAAATAGGAGGTAGAAGTCCTCAAGGCTGGGGGGGGGGGGAACACACACAAAATATAATCCCATTTACTTTCTATTTATACTTCAAAATATGGACAGCAGCAGAAATAACTACTTTGTACCATCTGAAAATCATGGATAGTCAGAAATTAGGTGGCAGTCAAGTCAATTACCAAGAATAAAGCTAAAATTGTATGTGTGATATGAAGTGAGTCTAGCATCTCTGCATTTACCAGTCTACCCATAGCTCTGTCATGTTGGACACCTGCAGGTTTCATTGTGGCAGGAGCTCCCCATTTCCACTACATAGAACCTTGCTTTAAGGGTTTGCTGGGCATTTCCATCAGTATGAGAGGTATTTATGAACCCTATAAAAGGGACTTCTTGTCAGTCTAATGCTAAAACATATTGCCTCCAGATTACCGATTCTGAAAATGAAGCTGGCTGAAGGTGGTAGGGGAAATGTTTTCATATTGTAAATATGAAAGACACATTAGTATACTATCTCATAGCAAAATTGTAAGATATTTCATATTGCTTTTAAAACAACTAGCACAAGAAAGAAATAGAAAAGAGTTCTTGGGTATCACAAGCACAGGCTCTACAGCAGGAAAACAGCTGAAAGGAGGAAACCTGTAATTTGGATAGATGTAGATTTTGGCAAAAGGCAAAATCCTTTCTTTTTTTCAGAAATCACTTGTATTTTCAATGTTTGGCTTTGTCATACTGCCTCAGCAGATAACACTTCCAGATTTAATTCTCCTGAAGGATAACCTTACTTTTAAAACAGAAAAAATGCCATACAATTAATTAAACTGTGTAGCTGTTAGAAATCTGGTAAGAAACTTCTGATGAATTTTTTAAATTGCAAATCTTCATTGCAAAAATTTTCTGAACAATGTATCCAGAAAATTGTTTTGTAACTTGGAGAAACCACCACTAACCCAGTTAGTGGGGATTTCACTACAGTACTCCCATAAACATTAGCACTCCATGGTAATTCTAGTTGACTTAAATCTGTTCCTACTGGGATCAGAGCGAGTTTTACTTCTGGTTTCCAGGAAGTCATGGAAGTGCCCAGCCCTTCTTAAATGGTTTTGTTTTCTACTGTCTGACTTAAAAGTGGCTCATATTCTGCAAAATTAGTGTGGGGTGTTGAAAAACTTCCAGGAATACTTACTAAGCTGATACAAAATGGTAGGAAATGTCTTGGTAGCTCTTCTAACGAAGTTGGTTAGCAAGTCTTCAAGTGCTGAGGCATGTTCTCTTCTTTCGTAATGTTACTGAATTGGTTATTCCCACAGACATGAAAACATTGTTTCTTAAAATTCTGCTATTAATTAGTATTGCAGAACATAAAGAGCAAAAGTTGGTGGAAATAAGTGCTATATACTGCTGTCTCTTCAGACCTCGAGAAAGGCTTTCTTCATTTATTATGCAAGAACAAAATTCCCTGTTTACACTGTTTGCCTGAGCTGAGTGTGTCATGGAACAGAAATTGTAGGGGTCTGCGGAGCCACCATGCACAGTGTCACACAACCCCCTTACTTCTTCTTAGGGTGGTGGTCTTCCCCACGGGGTTACCACATCAAGAGAAAAACATGAGTAAAACACAGTAAGAGATTGTGATAGAGGCCTGAGCGTCTATAGTACAGAAACCACTACCAAATTAATCCAGCAAATATTTAACTTTAAATTAAATAGTCTTATTTCTGCTTTGAACAGCAGTTTATCCTGTGCATGCATCCTGTTGGCTCACTAGGCACACATTAAGGAGAGCAGAAGCCAACCCTTAACTCTGGCCTTAGTACAGTTGCCTTGAAATGTTTACAGGTTTATCTCTTCTGAAAAACATAGATTTGAGTATTGATGCTTTTCGTTCAGATTATAAAGAATCCACCTAGTCAGTACACTCTTTATGTTTGGAAGTGTTTTAAATGGTTCTTGAAAGAACCAGTGTGAAAAGGATGGGAATGTGCATTTGTGCAGATTAAAATGAGGTTATATGAATGTTAGCATAAAACCACTGAATTGTGGCGCAGAGATAACCATTCATGTGGTACATAAGCAATAGAAAGATCCTGCACCTAACCTCCTTTCTCAGTATACCAATTTAAAGACAGTTTTCTTTGAGTATATCACTGGAAAGCCTAAGATACATTATAGGATTTCCTTCTACTTCTCCCTGTCCAAACTCTCAAAGTTTGTGCAGCTTTGGCTGCGTTGATGTCGAACATCAACAGAGCAGTCAAGGATTTGATCAATTTTAAGCGTATAGGAATTTTGGCATTCAGAAAAATTTTGGGTTTGGAATGAAAATAGTTTTCTTCCACTTTCATCAATCAGTTTTATGAGATAGGATCCCTTTATATAAAGATAGCAATCTGTACAAATGTCAAATTATTGAACAATTCCTTCATGAATATGTGTCAATCCATTTTAATACCGATCATTGATCTGGGCAATGAGAGTGAAATCCCTTAGGTTAAATTTCTCTATCAAATATACTTCAGAATTGCACGTGTGTTGTGCACCGCTGCAATGGATGCAATGACTTTATAGTACCTGTTGTCTTATTTTTTTCAACAGAGCTTTCCTGAGACGATGATGCATATTAGCACATTGAAATGAAACAGGATGGCCATTCACAATAGTTAAGTGAAGGAGAACACGCTCAGACTGCTGTATAATTAATTACCCCTTGGAGATATTATTTCAAGTGGAGTAGGTTTTTTTCTATTAAATTGCCATTTATTTGTGACCTTTAATTTATCATAAACAGTCTTCTTTCTACATCCTAGGCAGCAATGGAGAACAGCAACGAATTGTTGCATTGCTCTCCTTAAATGACACTTGCAGCTTGGCAGACGTACAAGGAAGCTAGTAGGTTTGCCATTCAGGAGCTAAAATAAAGGGCTTTACAACGTAATTTTCCATCCGTCGCCCCCAGCAACATTTTACTTCCTTGGAATCTTAGTAATACAGTTAACTGTTGGGTTTCCCCCTTCCAGAAGTTTCTGGGAGAAGTAGCTGATTGCATCCTTTTTTTAAATTATTATTATTGGGTTGGGCTCAGCAGGTGTTTAAAAGACATTTCTAATGCTAAACCTCTGAACATGCTTAACTGTTTCTTCCCTGTCTCCCCTTTTGGGGGCGAGTTGAAGAGAACCCCTCTACTTGCATCTGCCCTGGGGAGTGCAGATAAACCCGGGGAAGGTTGGTGGAAGATAAGGCAGCAATTTTTTTCCCTTCAGACCCTGAAATGTCGCTCATCTTTCCTTGGTGCGTATACTGTGTCCTGTCAAATCAAGGAAAACTGACCCCAGCTTCACGGTGACATTTCGAGAGAAGACTACTGAAATGTGCACTGAAATTTTATGACTCCCAATCAGTAATGGCAAATATTAATGACAGCAGATGTTGGGTACCTGGTCATTGCTGTTCAGAAAAGGGGGGTGGCTCTTTGAAAGCAGAAAGGAGCTGTTTTTTTAAGATCTGGAATGAATATGGAATTTAAAGAACAGGCTAAAACACAAGCCTCTAGTCTAGTCCTTCAACCTTTTACCTAAACGTTGGCAGCAAATAATGAAGACTGTGTGCTAAGACTTTTTCTGAAATTAAAATGGGTATAATAAACACATTTAGTTCCGTTAAAAACATTGGGAAGGGAAGGGCTTATTTTGGAGACTAAGCTGATAGTTTATTCAGATGAAGTATTTGAATGTGAAGCTCATAATTTATGTGAAAGGGAAGGCTGTTTTTCCTGACCGGATCTTTGTATACAAAATAACCAAACGGTTGTTTTCCTCCAGTGTTGGGATCGCACAGGTGTTGACCAACTGAAATGCGCAAAATGAATAAGGTACTTTAGGAAGAAATCCTCAGAAGCAAGTGAAGTCTTTTTGACTTCAGCAGAATAATTGAATTACTTAAAAATTTGCACAACACCAAAGAGTGACAGTAATGTTTTACAGGCATAATTACATCTACAGGAGTCTTGCCTGAGGTTGTAGGAATTTGTAACAAATACTGCTTGAGCCTCATTTCCACCTTTGGCATCTTGATCCTCGACCCGAGACCTCTCGGACTTCGGGGTGTATGGAGTCCTGCTGCGTCCAGCGGGAGTAATCCTGCACGTTCAGTCGTTACTTGTAGCGTGCGTTGGAGCCTTGGAGTTGTTCGTGATGGAGGCCTTTAGCTTTTAACCTTGCCACTTACTGCTATACACATGTCTGAAAATTTGAGTGTAAGTTTTTATTTTCTAGATGCCCGTGTATTTAAGAAAAAAGTTCCATAGCTGCAGGTCATACAGTCTGCAAAGCAGAAGTTTAAAAGAAAAATAAAAAACCCGTGCCCCCAAATACAGTGCTTTGTATTATAGGAGACTGATAAACTGAAGAATTTAATTAATTCGGTGTGAAGTTATGCTGTGCTGAGATTCTGTAGTAGTATATCGGCTTCTGCTCTCAGTTAGAAAAGTTAAATAAATATACATATGTATGAAGATGGCTCTGGACGAAAAAATGCTGACAACGTATGGGTGGGCCAGGGGCAGGGGCCAGCAGCACGTGCGGGGGGCTCTCTCCGTTTGCGGATCAGGCTGCGTTTAAGTCGCTGCTGTTGCTCCTGCTCCCGGCCCCGTGTCGACGAGGGAT
>NW_009627093.1:0-2616 GCF_000690535.1 Cariama cristata
AAGGTCCCTTCCAATCAAACCATTCTGTGCTTCTAAATAAAGGAAAAAAATTATCTTAGTTTCTTTCCATCTTTTCTATTCAATAACATTCAAAAGAGAGCTTGTTTGGGGTTCTTTTGTTGGTTTTTTGGGTGGGGAGGGGTTGCTGCAGGGAGTTAGTTTGGTCTGTTTGGTTTTTTTTTTAACTCATTACATTTAGCATCACCCTATAGCAGTTATTGTCAAAAAATTATTTCTCATTTTCATCTAAAGAAATTATTTCCCCTTTCATTTAGTAAAGGAGACCTGCAGAGGTGACAAACAGTTAACCTTGGCTGTTTTGCAGCTAAACACAAAGATGACACCCCAGATGGCTTTGAATGTAGAAGTTTGCTTAATATTTCAGGCAACTATAAACATGTCATACCTATGCTAAATATAGTAATTTTTCAGACAGCTTATATGTTAATTTAAAAGGATGGTTCTAATCTTCAGAATGATCTAGGTGATGACTGTATCTAAAATCTTTTTCTTCTATCAATCTATTTTATGAAGACACAACTCTCCATCCTAGGATGCAGCTTATACAGTTAAATATCCTCCAAAGTTTTACATTAAAGGCTTGCTCATTACACTGTTAAACAGAAAGTATATATCAAAAAGGCTTCCCAAATGAGCACTATCTTTCCTGCCAAATACATATGATTCCTTAAAACCTCACAAAAAAGTGTTATGAAACTCTAAAAGCAACTGTGACATTCTAATTTTTAAGTGCAGCCATAAAGACCTGTCCGTTTGATAATAATTAAGAGATTATGACAGTATCCACCGTGGGAGCACCAGACTCATTTCTTACTTATGGCCTGAAAAAGCCCCTTAGTCAAAAAAAACCCACCCTCTTTGTTTTCCATCAGCTGTCAGTCACAAGCTTGTATTAAACCTAATGAAGTTAGACAACCAGACAAGTTATGATTTTAAGGAGAGAAATTTTGAACTAGGCCAGGGTAAAAAAAAGCCCCAAAACTCAATAAACATGCAAACACTAACTTTAGCAATCAAAGAGAAACTGTTTAGTAAAGCCCTTCTCCATAAACTCAACTTAGATTTAAGGAACATGACATAAGTATCATTACCAATCTGCTAAGTACAAATTTGATTCTTCTACTTCCTTTCGTAATTGGACGTTACCATTCTTTCCTCTTAACAACTGTCTTCAAGCTTGGGTAGATCTAATTTTGCATTTGTTTGTCTACTGTTCCTCCCTGAACAGCAAGTGTTTTGTTCAAGCTCATGAAGTTTAATTTCAGCCCTGGTAACCAGAGCATGGATAGCATCCTTCCCCTCTCATCCCCTGCCCCCTTCTGCAGAGGATTAGAGATGAAAACATTCTACTGTTCTTGTTTGAAGTCCAAAAAAAAGTGCAATGCCTTGAGTGGCTTCCCTGGATCAGTGATAACCATTTCAGAACAACTTCCGCAAATCTTTACACATCTTCAAATTGTCAAGATCCTTTTGTTGTTATGAAACAATTTTATAGTTGCAAAAGCCTTCCTTGTCTGGATCTATCACTAGAATACAAACCTGCAAAAGCTAGTCTAAAAATAATGACAGCATCTCCTAGGCTAAGACAAATGTAATAAATCAGATTCACCTAAATGTGTGTCTCCTCTAAAGTTTCAGGAATCATCAAGTTCTATTTTGATCTTATGTAATTCACTTATGTGAACTGAATTTAAGTTTCAGATTGGAAACAAGAAAAGACAGCTGCATACTTCTCACATTGATTTTAGCACTAACCTTTTAAATGTTTACTTCTTAAGAAAACAGTCAAGATTAAAAAATGCTGGACGTACATCTACTGGATGTCCAAACTGATACAGCTTAAAGGCAAGCTCAGAAAACTCTAAAGGAAGACTTACGGAAAATCAAGTCCTTTAAGATCTGCTCACCTTAGATGCCCATAAATGATTAAAGCTAGTAAGTTGGCATTTATGAACTTATAACCAGGTGGCTGTTTCTTACACTTTGCTGATGCATTACCAGGTTTTAGTAGCTGAAATTCCATTATTTGCCCAGTCATGCTACAAGTAACTTCCACCTTGTCAAATTTTACATTTGATTTCTGAATGAGCTGCAACAATATCAGTTCTTTCATAATGAACAATCATCCTTTCAAATCAGCTGCAAAATCTGCAAAGATTGTTTTTCAAAACGTTTCAGAACATTCAAAGCATTCTGGAAACTTAGTCTACTAAATAGTCTTTTCTTAAAAAGTAAAGAAAGCAAACCCCTGACTTCTTTCTCTATGACAACAATATTAGAAAAAAATTTTAAGGAGAAATAACTTCACAATGTTAACATTTATTAGGGCATCTCCTTGCTATTTTTACACTGAAGCATTCCTGAATAAAGACAGAGAGGTATAATGACAACTAACCTAAAAAGATTTGGAAAAAATCCCTCTGAAAAACTATATAGAATGGGTTACACACTAAATCATTGCCTATAAGGTACATGGAAGAAGATAACAGTAATTCCCATTTGCAGTCTAGTTCTCATGAAATACTGCTTTTGCCTGATGGAAAGCATTTCTTAATGACAGCATTTGGGGGGGGGGGGGCTTCCGGCAGGCTTTTT
>NW_009627093.1:2647-10037 GCF_000690535.1 Cariama cristata
ATAATTTTAAATTATTATTATAAATTATTTGATTTGAATGAACAGCTATGACTACTCACTCAAAAGTCTTCAGTGGGACCACAGTACTATACAAAGCAGTCTCCATAGAAATGCTGTTCTACAACAACATTCTTAAGACAGAGCCAAATAAAAAAAAAAGCTTTATACTTTCTGTAACATTCTTCTCTTACAGACTTCCTATCTAATTTTCATAAAGAGATGAGAAAGTTATGTTCGCTTTTTGTTTTATCAAGCTTCCAAAGCAAATGCCTCCCAGTGTGTCAAAGTGTTTGCTTTTGAAACCACATACTCCTAGAAAACTTTACCTTCAGTTCCTTTTTGATTCCATTTCAAATACCCGTCACCACAGTCAACAGCCTTGCACCCACCCTTTGCTCACTCATATGTCAGGGGAAACTATACAAAAGTCAGCTAATGTCACCTATGTTCTTCCTGAAGTTCTGGTGATTAGCACAGCTTGAAAAGGGAAGAAGTGAAAATAAGATGGTTAATCCTCTTAGGCTGCCTGTACAGACAACAGAGAAAGGCTCACCTAAAGGGGAATTAAAACCATGAGACCACCAAATGTTCCCTTATCTGTCATAACTGAGGATGTTCCCTATTTTAACCTTGTTAGAGGAAGGTAAAGCCTTTGTGCAACTCGCTGTCTCCTCATGCCTTCTTCCAACTGCATCCAAGGGGGAGCACTAACAAACTACTGAAGTCAGTGCTGAACAAAAGAGAAGTAAATTTATTCTCTCTGTGGATGTCTTAAGGCTAGAAAGCTAAAACTACTCTTTTATTATAAATTAAAGCCGAGTTGAACAGCAATTTACTAGAAGAAAAGAAAATTAAAGGCACTACATTTGCAGTAAGAATGTTAACTTTTGATGTTAACATCTTAAATGTAATTTCAGAAAGCTATGCTCATTTGCTAAATTACTAGCACTCAATTTTTCTTAAATAATTTCTTAAAGAAGCTTCACAGATGTCTGCTGAAATAATGAAAAGGAATATATCCTCATGATCATGCAACAATCTCAGTGGACACTAACACAGAGGCATTCCTAAATACACAAAGGAAGTGAAAAAGCCTAAGAAATTCAGACTTAAATGCAAAAGATATTTATTGTATACTCCGTGGTGATTTAATGATCTAGAATGAAAATATTGCCATATTCAGATGTCACAGTTACCCAAAAGATGCTCTCATCTTTATGGCAGACAGGCAGACATTACAATATATATCTCTAGCCACCAGTTACCAAAGCAAGCACGAAATTAATTTCTGTCTGCCCTTCCCCATCCTCCTCATGCACACAGGGCTGAGATGGCAGGGCCAGAACAAAGAAGCCTATTTACATTCATAAGTTATTCAAAAGGAAGAAGAGACAGTTCTGTTCTCACTCCCAAGGTCGGCCAATACACAAATACCACACGGTCTCAAGTTAGAATGAAAATACAAGGTACTCTAAAAGGACCAGCCTCTCACCTAAGAATATATTAGTGATAATTATGAGATTACTATGTAATATATAATACCAACTGCACACTTCTATAAAAAAAGGGGTCAACAAAATTTAACAGAATACTTCTTTCAGGCTTGTTAGGACAGAACACAGTAGTCAATGAGCGGCTTTAAATCCTGAATGTACACTTCTGAGTGAACATAACTGAGAAAGAGTTCTCATTATTTCCTCACAGAAGTGTACACACAGACTGGATCAAAAGGTTTACGTTTTAAAATCATAAAAATCAAGACTATGGGATGAAGTGCAGAATAACATATTTTTTGGAAGATACAATATCTTAGAGTTAGGAAGAAGATGAAAACAAAGAGGAGTGAAAAGACCGTATGAAAGAAGAGTCAGAAGGGATGAAATCTGGCGATAGTGGAAGTAAAAAAAGGCAAAATAAATTTCTATAGCAGGGTAACA
This sequence comes from Cariama cristata, assembly GCF_000690535.1. NCBI lineage: Eukaryota > Metazoa > Chordata > Aves > Cariamiformes > Cariamidae > Cariama > Cariama cristata. The sequence goes on from NW_009627093.1 coordinate 4,585, forward strand.
TAATAGAGTTAGAGGCAAAAACAATCTGCAGTGACTAAGCAAGAAGCACAGAAGGAAGAGCAAACAATGTTTTTTAATCCTTTGTGTTGATGTATATCCCTTGTTTGTAAGCAAAGAAGTATTTTTTTTTAATATTCTTTTATCTCTTACAACAGTATCTTTTCAAAACATGATGTGATGATAATGACCCTGATTAAATGCCTCCCATTTAAGTTCATTTTGAAATTGTCAACTGTTTTATATGGATATGTAAAAAGCCAACATGAAAGATTTCAGAAGTTACTGGCCTCCAAGAAAAAAAGAAATGGGAGGGCCATCCTGCATTATCACAGAAAATTTCCTCATTCATGTAACTGTAGTGTGAGAGTCAGTCCGCTTTACGGGCAACATAATAAAGTTACACTGATTGACTGAAACCAAACCCCTTTGGCGTTTTAGCCTTTGTTTTTTGCACCTCAGGACCGGAGTTTTACGAACCATCACGAGTCCACCGAGTGGACCGTGACATGTAGCCACAGACCAGCCAAGATCTGTTTCCCCTTCCCCACCTCCAGTAATATGTTCACTGAAAGCCTATTTTAGAATCTGACTTGGTTGGCAACTAGCAGCCTCCCTTCCAATTTCCAGTTAAATTAATTCTTAGGAACTGGCACCTTTTTATTAAATTTTGTCTTCCCTTCTGTGATAGGGAGGAATCATATTTAAACACAGCTGAGCTAAAAATCCAAAACTGCTATCTACCCGAGTGGGCTGGGGTATGTGCGGGCCCTACCACTACCTGAAGTTGGATGTGAACAAAACTGGGGGTTCTAAAAGCTGGAGGCACGTTCGATGCCAGTGTTCTTCTGTCTGAGCTAATAAAATGGCATGGGGTCACTCGACTTAAGTGCATTCACAGAGACATCCCTTCAGGCTTTTCTTATAAGACATGTTCTCTGTTACTCATTTTTCTACTGACTTTCCTCTTCTACATCTGTTCTAACTTCTTAAACCTATCAGATATCTTTAGCATGATGACTGGGCTTGAGCTAAAAGTTCCAAATGAAGTCTCATTAGTGCTAATTTACAGAAGGGTAGTTAGAAGTGTGGAATCACCATTTTAAAAAAAAAAAAAAAGCAATCCTGATCACAGACTGGATCAGAGTGAGATCCTTTAAAGCTTTTCACTGAAGTACTGGGCACACAAAATACCTGAGTATTTTTAGCAGCAAGACTGTAAAAATTACTTCTAGAGCTTTTGGCTTTTGTCTCTCAAACCATCTAGTATTTCTAACAGACTTCTTCTACAAAGCACTGGAGCCACTAGTACAAGGCAAAACCAGTATCTCTTTCTGCAATCTCATAATTTATGGTCTAATTATTCACTATATTTAGCTTCCTAACCTCACAGTTTTCCATAAGGAACTAGCAAATAAAATGATATAGATGGCTTTGCAGTTTCACATAATAAACTGAAAACGTTGCTCTGATACCAAAATATAACCCAAAATCATACCTAGAACATTATGGATTTGCACAATGCTCCTTTCCCAAAAAATTTATTTTTCCATACTAGTAATCAGCAATGATTTGTGTAGGGCTCACACCAAAAGCTTGAGCTTTTTTTTTCTTTTTTTCTTTTTTTCTTTTTCCTCTACTGAGCTACAGTTGAATGCTAAATAAACTGGAATGTAAAGAAGTATTTTCATCCTTGGGTATAAAGCAGAGTGCTCCAGTCTGCTGTATGTTATGAGTTGTCACATGAGCTACTTAACAGTGGCTCTTTTCAGTCAGAGTACTTACAGCAGCACCCTGTCTTCAGCAGCAACAAGAAACAAGGGTCTTAGAAAGAGAAGACTACGCCAACAAACAATGCCACTTCCTCAGCACACCCACAGTGAGAAATCGGTAGCGCAGGGGCTGTCTCAAGTAGCACCTATAGGCTTAATCATGAAAAAGTACAGGTGTATCAGCAGGAGAAAGTAGCATTTTGGATATGTACAAAAATGCATATGAAACATTGTTACAGTATGAGAATAAGCAACTATAACACAGAAATGTGCCTTCTAAACAGCTGGTTCTAAAATGTATGTTCAGAACGAGTCACCGACATTTTTAGCTAGCTTACATCCAGCACTTTTTTCATGAGAAAAATCATTCCAGTCACATAGCCAGTAACTGAGAGCAACCGCTGACATGAGTATGGCCGGCAGATTTATTTAACTTTGCTAAAGACACACAAGAATATGACTTTATGTGTCAAAGGGATGACTCCTCAGATCTCACCACCATGAATATAAATATATAAGATAAATATACAAAGCAAGAAAATCTTAAGACACAATGATGCAAACCAGGAAACTTATCATGTCACATAGGAATAAATTTAGAAATGATCTTCAGTTATGTGGTGAAAAACAACATGCAGTGAAATGTAGTTTGATTAATGACAGCAAATATGGATTCAGACAGGGGAGGTCATGCTTAACTAACCTCCTGAAGTTCTTTGAAAACAGAACTGTTATGAAAAATAAAGAAAACTCAGTGAATACAGCATAGTTAGTTTTTCAAGGAGCACTTGACAATGTTTCTTGTAATAGATCCATCTCCAGACTAATAGAAACTGAAATAGGCTACTAAATATGAAGTTGTTTTAAAAAGTAAGCGAAAGGTATATAGTGACAAATCAATTATCCCAGTAATTTTGAGCGTTTTTCAGAACCTGCTTTCTCAGAAAGATGCATAGCTAATTAAGTCCTGATCTTCAGAAAAGTGACTTAAAAAAATTTTGTAAGATTCAGTATTAATAAGTATTAGTATTATATCCAGTAATACTGGTGTGTCTAATAGCCCTCCAGATAAATTCTACTTCAACTTTTGGAGCCTAAATGAAAATAGAAGTTGGTAATAGAGCATTAAATTCCAAATAATATGTTTCTAATATTAAATCTAGCAGTTGGGATGTACATTTAGTCATGTACACCAGAGAAAACACCGTATGAGCTACCAACTCTGAGTGACAGACATACTGCAACACTCCTATTCAAAGAAATACATTTGAGAAATTTTTACAAGGAAGCTGAAGGTGATATGGTTAATTTATTTTATGTACATCACTGCCAACTCTGACAGTGCAACTTCACATCCATTTTCTTCCTATGCAAGATGCAAAGAACAAGCTGAGTAGATCGATAAGATCAACAAGCTTGAACATACAGCTTCTCTTCAATACACATCACAGAGACACAAAGGTCTTAATTTTTTTTCCCTAATATTGCAATTGTCTCACAAATTTTGTGAAAGTTGGAGACAGTTCAAAGCAAATCAATTAGATGATATTTGACTACTCACACAAGATAAATTATGACAAAAAATTATTAGTCATACAGAATAAAATATTGAGTTAAGACAAAAAAAGCAAGTTGGAAAGTCTCATAGAGGTTGCCAATAAGGGAAAGGATTCATAATGCAAATATGGCAGTGGTACGTGGAGTTGAGTAAATTTGATTTGCCAAATCAATATTTTCCAGGTTCTCAAACTACTTTTTTCCTTAATACCTGAATCATTTATAACCATACTAGTAAACAGAGATTTTCAATTTTGTGTTAACATACCCTTTTCTCTTCATATGTGATCAAGACTGAACTTGCAAAAAGAATAAAGCTGCTCAGGTCAAGAAACATCTCTGCTCCTTAGTCTCCAGTTTGAAATCCAGTGTCAACTAGACTTGGATGTATGAAAATATATCCTTTTGTGCAAAAAGGAAATTTGTATCCATCTTAGAAGCGGAACTAAAGCCTGGAATGAAAAGGCAAAAAAAATACCAAAAAATTCAGCAAGCAGGAAGAATGATCATAAGCAGTGCATGGCCTTTCATTAGACTAAATGTCAAAAATCTGTATCTGATGGTATTACAGATCCATCTGATCTATAATATCTTCCCTGCAGCTAACCCATTTTTTGTAGACAAATGCTTGTTTTTAAGAGATCTTATGTAGCATCTGACAGATTAGAACTCCTATAAAGCAAGATGCTGCAAAAGCTAGCAAATGGTATTGACCCCTCACAGATTAAAACTTCTAAAATACTTAATGTTTCAGCATACTACAAGGTTTTATCACATATACTGTCCCAGGAAAACTGCTGAGCTGAAAGATATCAATGAAAGTGCAAGCTCAAGTACTGACAAGATGTTTTTGTTGAAAAGGTAAGATAACATTCCCATAAAAGAAACTAAAAGGTGGTTATGCATCTTGTAGACCTAACAAAGGCCACATCAGCTTCTCTCTGTGGTGAAATGGAAAGAGTAGGATTCAGCATTTGTCTGCTTTAACTTGAAGTCATGGTCCTTGCGTTGACATACGTATTTTTATATTATATATTACACATGAATAAATATATACATAAATACACCCCTGATACTCCCTTTGACTTACATACACTGAAATGATTGGTCAAAAGCATGACTACGCACTATTAACAGAACACGTATTTCCTTACAGAAGCAACTGGTAATGAGGGCAGAGGAGAAAGTTCAAAATAGGAAATAGGAGAGTATCTCCCATCTCTTCCCCTTGCCAAGTGTTCTTTTGATGCAACTTCTACATACAAGCAAATGCACAGAAAAGTATTAAAAATAGATAAGGGGAAAGATTAGGTTTTTTAATATCTAATACAGTAGTGTTGTACCATAACTTTAAAAGTTAATTGTACTTTAAATCTGCCTCAATGAAGTATTAAAAGTTCCATTTACAATGAATAGGCCTTGATCATTTTTATGGTCTTGTTTCACACTGAACTCAAGTAGAAGTGTCTGCTATACACAGTAAGGGTCAGCACCACACAGTGGGGAAAAAAAAAAGAAAAAAAGAATCAAACCAAAATTAAACCTCCGCAAACCAAAACAAAACCATCACCACAAAATAACCCCACAACACAAACCCAAAAACTCCTAAAATCACAATTGCAGGAAGAACTGAACATCAAGCAAGAACACAAAGTTTGTGAGTGGATGTGTCCTCCCTCCCTCTTGGTATACATTCGGCAGTTTTGCCCAGATCAGGGTCAGACAGAGCAGGTTGCTCAGGGCTGTGTCCAGTCAGGTTTTTAATATCTTCAAGGATGGAGACCATAGCCTCTCTGGGCAACCTGTTTAGGTGTTAAACCACCCTCACCATAAAAAAAGTGTTTTCTTAAAAGAATGGTTTCTCTGTGGTGGGTTGACCTTGGCTGACTGCCAGCCACCCTCTCAGCCACTCTCCCCCAACAAGACAGAGGGACAAAACAAAACGAAAACACTTGTGGGTTTAGAAAGACAGGGCAATCACCCATCAATTATCATCAAGAGCAAAATAGACTGAACTTGAAGGAAAATTAATTTGATTTATTGCCAGTTAAGTTCATAGAATCATAGGATGGTTTGTTTGGAAGGGACCTTCAAGCCCACTCAGTTCCCCCCCCCCTGCCATGGGCA
>NW_009627093.1:10081-33773 GCF_000690535.1 Cariama cristata
GCCGTCACCCCGCCGGGGGATGGGGCATCCACAGCTTCTCTGGGCAACCTCTGCCAGTGCCTCACCACCCTCACCGGGAAGAATTTATTCCTAACATCTCATCTAAATCCTCCCCCTTCCAATTTAAAGCCATTGCCCCTTGTCCTATCACTCCAGGCCCTTGTACAAAGTCCCTCCCCAGCTTTCTTGCAGGCCCCTTTAGGTACTGGAAGGCTGCTCTAAGGTCTCCCTGGAGCCTTCCCTTCTCCAGGCTGAACAACCCCAACTCTCAGCCTGTCCTCGCAGCAGAGGTGCTCCAGCCCTCGGATCATCTTTGTGGCCTCCTCTGGACTCACTCCAGCAGGTCCCATGTCCCTCTTGTGCCGAGGACCCGAGAGCTGAAGGCAGTACTGCAGGGGGGTCTCACAAGAGCAGAGGGGCAGAATCCCCTCCCTTGATCTGTTGGCCACCCTGCTTTAGATGCTTCTCCTTCATTCCGGACTTTTCTATCTGGTCTCCCACCCTAAGCAGTACAGAGGGGGATGCAAAATGCATTGTTGTCAGTCCATAACAGCTCCTCTCTGCTGTGCCTTCCTTCTCACACTTTTCCCTTGATCCAGTGTGGGCTCTTCCCACAGGCTGCAGTTCTTCAGAACATACCTTCTCCAGTGTGGGTCCTTTCCACAGGCAGCGGAGTAAACCTTCAGAGTAAACATGTTCCAGCACAGGTCCTCTATGGGCCACAGACCCTGCCAGGAGAACCTGCTCCAGTGCGGGTCCTGGTCCTCAGGCTGCAGTATGGATATCTGTACTGCTGTGGTCCTCACCACAGGGAGATATGTGCTGCATCATGGTCTCTTTCATGGGCTGTGGGGGAGTCTCTGCTCCAGCACCTGCAGCACCTTCTTCCTCTCCTTCTCTACCCTTGGTGTCTGCAGGGCTGTTCCTCACATTGTCTCCCCTCTCCTAGCTGCTTGTGCAGTGCTTTGTCCTTTCTTAAATACCCTTTCAGAGATGCATCACCAACTCGGCTGATGGGCTCAGCTGCGTCCTGCAGTGACTCGATTGTGTAGCTGGCCGCTCTTCTCACAAAAGCCACCCCTGCAGGTCCCCTCCTCCACTACCAAAAATTTGCCACCTACACCCAACACATTCTTATACCATGGTACGCTCCTTTTCATCTTCAAGAATCTTCTTGAAGTCTATTTTTTGAAGCCTTTCTTCTTTGAAAGCACCTTTGAAAAGATTTTGAGCTAAACAAAAAACTCAGCACATACAACTAATACTTCTTTTTAAAGGATTTTTTTTTTTCCAAGATACTGCTTGTAGACTAAAGCCTGTAATATAAAAATGCTAGCTGAAGACCTAAAAAAATTCAACAAAGGAAAAAAGAGCCTAAAAATCTTCTCATGTTCACAATTAAACAACAAACATTTCCTTCTTTAAGGTCTCCAAGCAGCAAAAAAAATTAAGGTCATGAGAGAATATGGTTTTAAAAAAGTGAGTAATTGCACTATAGGATACTTAATAATACTCTAAGTAATATGTTATTCTAGGTACAGATTTTTCATACTCTGGCCTATAGGAGATGAAACCAGAGGCCCTTAAGATTAATTAGAAACAAATAAAACCCAATCTATTGCCCCTCCCTGCCCAGGCTTCCAGCATGTGTGTGGAAGAATTTTTAAGATGATCACACCCTTACTGCATAATTTATACACACACATACTGTTGTCATTGTTCGTTGCTAATTTTCATCCATCCTCTGTGTTTCACTGAAAAATACCCTAACAGAACTTCAAGGATCCACGGATGACATCTTTAGGAAAACTAATCCTGAAGAGATGAGTTCAGCCTGTATTAGAGTACTGTTAGTATTTAATTCAACACCATTATATGTACCTCAATATGGAAGAGGTAACATTACAAACAGTGGGAGTATTCTTAAATATCACCCATTATCACATAACTGTTCTTTCTTTGGGGTTACTCATAGCAATCAGTAGAATGTTTAGCACTCTGAATAATCTAAAAAAAAAAATATATTAGATAACATCAAAACCAAGTTTAGCTAGATTAAAAATCTTATAAAATAGCATTTACTTTCTGTTCTCCCCAATCCTCAGTTTCTCTGCAGAAAGCAGAAACCTAAAATAACTTTCATGATTCAGACTTCCAAACACGCTCAGTAAATACACATTAGAAATAGGGTTTGAATAAGTTAGTATGAAATACATAAGCCTCTTCAAATATAGCTGTAGATTTAGTGTAGAGAGAAGCTATTTCTTGGAAAACTATAAAAAGTGAAAATCAGCTAATGACAGCCTTTCATACCATAAATCCTCTAACTGACAGTGTACTTTAATTGAATGTTTCTCTATCTATCTATAGATAAATAGATTATAGATTAAGCAGTTTTACAGTTTAGAAATTACAAATCACTTTTCATGGTAACATTATGTATTTAAAACTCATTCAGTGTTAACTACATGTTAATTCTAAAATTATTTTCTTTTGATATGATCCATCATTAAAAAAACACACAAAAAACTTGTAAAATGTTCTTCAAGAGCAGTTTACACACATGAACAACTGCTTTAAAACAAACTGTAGGTCAAATATCAGTGAAGGATTAATCCTGAGAAGTGTAAAAATTTGGGGGTTTTCCTCATGAACAATCAACAAAACTGTCAAATATTTCACCTGATAATTACAGAAATAAAACACTTCCTAATTTTGGTCACTCATTAATAATAATGAGCATGTACAAATATGCATTTTAGCAGCATCTCTAATCTTAATTTAATAGAAAATTAATCCTCTCTGATACTTCTATATAATTTTTATTGATCAGTAGGAATCAAATTAGCTACTTTGCTGCGAATTCTCCTCTTGTTTGGATTGAAACTGTTCTACATGCTTAAGCTTTCCCAAAGTTGTATACTACTTATACAAAATGAAAATTATTCTGCTTCTTAGTAAAATGCATTTATTTTCCAATTAACATTAGTGATCATTCCTTGAATATAAAGAGGATAATGTTGTTCAGATCTATTGTAAGTTTTGGTCTGAATAAATACAGATAATAAAAAAGGTGGGGTGGGTGTAATCTGCCTTTCCGTTTAATGGAAAAGCTTCATGAGGTCATTAGGATTTGTTAAAAGCATAATGAAAGGAATAAAAAAAAATGTTTACTAAAAAAACCAGCAGTTTCTTCACCCCCCTAACTTAGTATATGCTATAATAAGAAGTCACAGGTAAAGGAGTTTACAGGATCTGAAACAAATCCTTCAAATTAAACGTGCCTGCATCACATTACTTAATGCAGGAACTTTATTCCTATCTCAGCATTATGAGACACACCACTATTTCTTCCATTGCTTATGCATTCTTTATGTCTGCCTGCTGCTCTTGGGTAGTGTCAAGATTCAGTAAGATTAGATATATAAAAATATTCTGATACTATATCATTGTAAATCCATGAGGAAAGCAATAATTTGATTACATCCCTGTAAGTGGAGATGAAAATGGTTTAGGTGTATAGAATATCCTCCTATGCCTTACCGTAAAAGTCTTTGAAAAAGGTCAAATCTTCAAACTGCAATCCACTACATGCACAGCAAGCAATACAGTCTATTACAGGTTCTTGCCAACCGATCCATTGTAAATTAAGTTACATAAATATTATTTTCACATTTGTTCAGCTAACAAGGACACCACTACTTTCAAACTTAAGACAAGCACACTTCATGTGCTTCCTGTTTAGTTAAACCATTTTGTCACTGGACGATATTATCTATTCAGATGTATACAGATTGTGCGTCAGCTCAGTTTAGCTCTGTTCTGTTACTCCTAGAAGACCAGTGTTACATCCTCCTTTTCCCTTCCCACTCCCATTTGAATAGGTACCGTCAGCTTTTGCAATGGGTTACAGAATTCTTTAGGGTCTATATATACAGGCCTCAGCGTGTGACACATTCAGTGGGATTCAGTTGCCTAAATGTAGCATTTTAAATGACCTAGGATATCCCAGCCAGCCTCAAGGAGATGCTTCAGAAGGCTATGGGTCTCCTACGTGTCCCCTATCATATCTCGTGCTCTTGTAAGGATGACTCACATCTCAGAGGGTTCCAAAGTGTGACTGGATGTTCTCCATTTAGCCAAAAGGATCCTATCTTTTCTGAAACAGCAACTGAGTATCTGTCCTGCATGCTTTAACAAAGTTTTGTGCCTCTGGACTCTCATCTGACTCAGTTTCAATTATTACTTTGAAAGGACTTTCCCAAAATCTACTCTGTCTAGAAAACAAGTGGTAGAATTAATAAATATTTTTTAAAAAAGTTTAGCCAAGAGGATCCTATCTTTTCTGAAACAGCAATTGAGTATCTGTCCCGCATGCTTTAACAAAGTTTCGTGCCTCTGGACTCTCATCTGACTCAAACAGTTTCAATTATTACTTTGAGAGGACTTTCCCAAAATCTACTCTGTCTAGAAAACAAGTGGTAGAATTAATAAACATTTTTTAAAAAAGCAACAAATCAAGTCAGAACAGTCAGTAACACTTAAGGGGATTCAGACAATCCCCAAATAGCAGAGCACCATACACACCCCAATTATTTTTAGTTTAAAAAACAAAGTAATTCTTCTTACTTCAAATGAACATGAAACAAAAAACACTATAAAAGCATTACCAAAAATTATTTAAGATACCATCCCAACCATGAGGGCTTTTGACTCTGAAAACTACTACTGTCATTAGAAAGTAAAGGTTATATGTTGTTTTAAATAAACACTATTATATTCACCACCCCTTGGTTATCACTCTCAGCAGGAAGACTCTGCCTAATACTTGTTAGATAAAACATTCCCCTACGTAAGCTCTATGTAAGGACAATCTGGTACTAACTAAAGGAATTTAAGAATACTTATAAGAATAAAAAGGCAACAAAACCTCAGAAACCTTAAAGAGCTTCCAAATAGAAGTGCTGCTCTTCTCCCCTCAAAAGTACCTTAAACCTAGTAAGTAGCAATGACCAGATGCTGTCAAAAGGACCTTAACCTAGTAAGTAGCAATGACCAGATGCTGCAATGATATACAAAAGTTAAAGAGCCTAAAGCCGATAGTTTTCACATATTTTGACTAGGAGCTTTATGGGTGAATAAATATGTCATCACCCAAAGAATAGATAGGGAAGGGGAGATTTTTTTCAAGCTCTAAATACAATTGAGTGTAGGTATCAAGCAACTACCAGTGGATATGACCACCAGATAATGAACGAATTTTTCCACAAGCAATGAAGTCTTCTGTATATACCGTTCAAAAAGCACAATGATAAAAACACATTATGAGTGCAAAATGGCACAACTATTAGGTATCAGTCTCTGCTCATAGAAGTCTCCTGTACCAGAATCCTTGATTCATGATAGACTCAATAACACTTTCAAAACATGATATTAATCGGCCAAATATCGACAAGGAACAATTCTGCAACAGAAATACATATCTACAGCTGGCACATAACTGACCAGTTACAGAATGAAAGCCAGTTTAGCAAGGTAACCAGCTTTACTTTAAGTACCTTTCATTTCAAGAACTTATTGACTTAAGGTTGAAGTCCTTGAATTGGCTTGACACGCTGAAAATTAAGAAGCCTCATACAGCTGCAAAGCTGGAAAATATGTAATAAAGCCAAATTTGTAATAAATTATACAAAGAATTTCAGCAGTTTCAGCAACTTTACTTCTTGTGTAAAAATGGACTTAAGTGTTCTTAACCAAAGATTTCACAAGAGACTTGGAGAAAACTTCTTCAGCAACTTTAAGTCCATTTTTACACAAGAAGTAAGTGTTCTTAACCGAAGATTTCACAAGAGACTTGGAGAAAACTTTCTCACAGGAGTTTTCTTGTGTACTATACTACTCATGCAGGGACTGATGCGTTTATGAAACACTTTGCTGTTACTACCATAAGCCACTTGCATGTAAGTAGCACGAGCAGCCCATTTTGCCATGAGAAGAAATCACACCGACCTATCTTAGAAGTCAAGTTTAAGTCCTAACAAGGATCTACAGTATGTCAGGAGATGATTAATCAGACTTACATATCTGGAATACTGATGACAAAACCAAATTACCACTACCAAATTTTGAAGTAATCTGAATTACAAAAATACACAGTCTTGATGGAAAAGACATTAATGATTTAGATTCAATAGGACATACACGGGGTGGGATATATGCAGCTAACCTTATACTACACACAACAGAAAATTTGAATTTTTCCTCTCTCCTCTGTAACCTTCAGTGCTCATGTTTTACAAAATACCTGGCCTGGGTAGTATTAGATGATTGTACTTCTAGAGCACAAGAGTAGTGATGGGTGGTAGGTGTCAATTCACACTTGATCCACATGTTAGTTCTTAGTGCTGAGGACAGACTAAGTAAAAACAGGCATCAGAATACAGAAATTAAAACTAGAAATTTTTTGAGAAATATAATAGTTTCATCATGACCCATCTGATGAAAAAAACTGTATACAGAAACTGCATAAAGATAACTTGAGATTACTTCCCACTCATTAAAAAACATAATCAGTTATCAACAATTTTATGTAGCCACAGTGAAGTGGCTTCTGATGCAATCTGAAAATATTTAAAAAATACTTTATCAAACCAAATAAAGTCCGAGTTCCACATTCAAAGCTGTAACAATTTCCATAAAACCAAAAATGAACATAGAATATTGTATTTTGTATTGTCTTGGGCATCAAAGGTTGGAGTAATGTAATTTCTACATGTATAATACATACAACTAATAAATACAAATATGTAATTTATGGTTAGAGAAGGCTACAAACATGCATTTTGGGCAACGGAAGTTAAGACAAAAGGCAATGTAATTCTATACATCCAACTAGTTTATGAAATGTTATGTTGGGGGTTTACAGAACATCCTAGCTGAGCTACATGTATTTAATCATCATTTCACACTGGAAGTATTAATAAAAAACACTCAAAATGTTTAGCAGCACAAATGTTAACATAATTGCCCAAGAGATATGTATTGGAAGTCCACTATCAGCATTTATCACATTTATCAGCTGTTTATTTAAGATACTCATACATAAGGGTTTCATCAATGTACTCTGTATTAGACTATCCAAATCACTTTCCAATGTCATTCTGGTTGCTCCCATTACAACCTAGAAACCACTGCATACACAGGATAACACTGGAATAAAGAAAAATGCATCAAGTTCATCACATAACCCAAAACTGATATGTTTCATCTTAAATGACACTATAAGCCCTACCAATTGAAATTGCTTTTATCACACTTACTCGCATTCATTGTCTCACAAATCCAAAAAATTAATAGTTATTACTAGATACAATTTTATTACAGCAATAAAAAAAACACTTTGGAAGCAAGGAGGAGGGGAAAAAAAAAAGTAATGAGCTTTTAACAACTGTCCTAGCATTAAAACAAGGAAGCAGGGTGAAAGTAAAACAGACAAGACAACCCCTCCAAAAACTTAAAACCAAAAAACATCTCCAAGAGGGAAGTGGAAGCTATTATGATTTAACAATACCAGGTAAAGCAAGCGTATCTTCTTACTGATGACAGTCTGTAAAGATGCAAACCTCTGACAACTGCAGGCTGATTAGCACCACATACAAAACCAGTCAAGAAGCATAGATTGTCATGACTGTAACAGTTCTCATCCCTCCAAAATACAACTTTGAAAGAAACTGAAGCATAGCTTAGAAATTCTCATAGGGGTTTTTTAGGTTGGTTTTGCTTGTGGTTTTTTTTTTTTCTGTGTTTTTTTTGTTTGTTTGTTTGGCTAGTTGTGTTTTGGGGTTTGGTTTTTTTTGTTGGTTGTGTTTTTCTTCTTTTTTTTGGAGGGGGGGTTTGTTCAGTAGTTTGTTTTTTTTTTTTCTCTAATAGCATGTATCTGAACCATATCAGAGATTAAATTTAGTGTTTTAAAAAAGGGTGGCTAAATCTAGCTGTCATTTTTGTCCTAATGCAGCTTTGAATAAAACAATGTATTGCTGAAAGTAAGTTAGACCTGGCTTTCACCTAACAATTTAGCTTTGAATTAAACTACTCTGTACTAAGTGTATCTAAATTATCATTCTATCTAAATGACAGCAGTATGCAACAAGAACAAAAGAGGGCAATTTTAGTAAAAACAGCCAAACTTGAGCTCAAGTTTCAGAACATCTACCTCAGTGCCAGTTATCCACCACCACCACAACTACTAAGGAGGCTTCCGCAGCAGCGAAGAGGGGTATATCCCACTGCAGAACAGCTCATACTTCAACAGAAAATACCAACCTCAGGAACGAGGGGGTGGAGGACAAATGCAATGATTGTTTCTGCTCCCTGGATTATTTACTTTTTCACCATTGACTGTCCAATATTTAACATACAAAACCAAACTGGCAGCAAGGACCAGGACTTAAGACAGTCTTAAGCAGTTAAGCATCCTAATCACCAGGCTAAACAGTTCTCTTGATAAAAATAGTTCATGCCAGATCATGCGTTAACGGAAGAAAAGTAGAATGGTCCTTCCCACTATGTTATCATGTGTCTACAATGGCACATACTATATTCTGTGTGTAGAAATTCTTCCCAGAAATAAGAAATAAGGATTTCAATCTTTTCATTTAAAGATCAGATTTTTTTGTGGGAGATGCAGGTCTTTTTATTGAAGGCTTAAGGTCTTTGGTCTACTTTTCGGTATTCTGCAAGGCTGGTCCTTCACTATCTGCTCTCCTGGTTTTGTTCTGCATCTGTGGCTGTCTGAGCAGATTGGACACTACCTGAAGAAGGAATTCTCTATTGCTGCAACACATGCCCAAACTGAAACAGACTGGAAAACAGGCTATTATGCCCACAAAATACTCTTTTTATTAGACTTGTAAAGGAACATAATTTCCCATAAGCCTGAAGGTGCAGATGAATTAGCATCAGTAAGTATTTCAATTGAAAGGCAGTCATTTTGAGTCAAGGATGGCTGCGATCTTTCTTCAACCACTGTAACAACCAGTGGCAACTACCCAAGAACAAACACTTATGTAAAGGAGACGGGCTGCAGTAACAAATTCATGGGAGAAAACTCTAAGTCTAGGTATATGTCAGTAAATTCTTTCTCATACCCTACAGTCCAAAGTAAATTTTAACTGGTAAAACCAAAAGTGAACAACACACCTAAAACAATAGCAATACCACTTTGATTAATTTTAAATTGAAGGAAATATAAAAAGTGTTCGCTTACTTAAAACTAATTACTTATTACTAAAAAATATTTAGTATCTGTATTTAAAATAGACCTGAGTGTTTTAAGTTTACAGAAGCAAAAATAAACTTCAACTTCCATCAATCCTAAACACTGAAGACAAGAAAGAAAAAGGCTGACTGAAAAAAAAATAAAAATCAACCATTTCAGTTAAAAAGAAGTATCTTAAGTATACTAAAAACAGTCCAAGAGCTAATACACAGTAAATGTACTTGTCTAACCCAACTGTGTTTGTCCAATCACAGTATCAAACCGAGTATCTTTACAAGAAGCCCAGAGATATCTCTAGTAAGAAAGGCAAATATTTTTACCCTAATCTCTGAGTACAAATAGTAACCCCAGGACACTGCTGTAGAGGACAGCATATTAGACCAGCATTGATAAACTGATAAAAAAAAAGAGTAGGCAGGATGGAAAAATAGGCTGATAGGAGCCTCATGAAATTCAATAAAGGTATCTGGGATGGACTAACCCTGTGCAACAGTCGGTGCCAGCAGCTCACTGCCTGGGGAGCGGCTTTACAGAAAAAGATCTGAGGTCCCGGTGGACAATTTGACCAGAAGGCCGCAGCGTGCCTTTGCAGCAAAGGCAGCCGACGACACCGTGGGCTGCATCAGCAAGGCTGTAGCCAGCAGGTCCAAAAAATGCTTCCTTCTCTACTTGGCACTTGGGAGTCTGCATCTATGTTGAGTTTTGTGCCCCCTGGTACAAGACAGACATTGGCATACTATAGCATGTCAAGAGGAGGACTATCAAGATTGTTATGGGGTTAAAGCATATGATGTACAAGGAGAGACAGAAAACTGCATTTTTCATCCTTAAAAGAATGTCGAGATGAAAAAAATACACCTGCATCTGGATGGGTGCATGTTGGTGTAATTCCAGGGTATTTTTTCCCTGATGTGGATGCTAATGATGCTTTTATTAAACATCAGATTCTACCACACATGCACAGAAACTCTGGAATAGGTACCCAGGGAGAGAACATACACCGATACACCGTACTGCTTACAAGTTATCAACTAAACAGACTTGGAGCAAACTGGATGGAAAAATGCTATGTTTCAAAACAGCTTCTCTCAAATTAATACGAGACATACATTCAGTAAAAACTGGATTAACATCACCAAGTTATTTAGAAACAGTGCAATTCTATGGTATTCATCCAAAGACTGTCTAGTTTTAAGAAACCATTTCCACTGGATATGACTTACATTTGCCCTTTTCTTTCTGTTCACCACATTTTATTTTGAACAGAAATAGCATTTAAAAGCATCTGATAAATTGTCATCAAAAGAATAATCAAAAGCAGCAGGTGTTCTCTAAAGCAGGAATATCTCACTTTATGAAATATTTACAATATTAAGCAACATAGTAATCATGAAAAATTAAAAAACTGCCAAAACTCCTACAGAATGTTAGTCAAGTGCTTCCTTGAGCTCTGCAATGAAAGCAGATAGAGAAAGGCAGCATTTCTGGGAGATCTCAGCCTCATTTCTCAACCTTTCACCAAAATTTTTCATTTATAGAAATCCAGAGTATTAACATTGTGCTAGCGATCAATCATCTTTGAAAACTGTTTAGGTATCACAGGGATTATCACCAGTATGTTTCGGAATTTTAGCTGTTAGTCTGAAAGATCCTATCTGTGTGTATTAAAAAACAAAACAAAAAAACAACCACAAGAATCACCAAAAAATAACCATGTGAGGCAAAAGCAGCCTTCCTTTTACTGCCCCAACCTAATGTAGAAGCTTCTTGATCCTTCCTCAGAAAAAGACAATAACACACACATTGTAAAAACTCTATCTCAACTGCTTAATTATACTTCATATCTCATTTTTCCTCTCTAGAGGGTTCTGTTTTCAAACAACAGTATTCCTTTCTACTTTTTCCCCCTCTAAAATAATGGGAAGATACAGGTATATCACAGGAAGTGAGTTTAATTTAAAACAATATATATTGCATTGCTGGCCATTATAAGTGGAATCATTATCGTTCCCTTAATATTAGGGCATTCAGCTTGAATGAGTAAATCAGATAAAATACATTTCCTCTTCATATTATAGACCTGCCCCACTCCTGTTCCCACTTTTAGACTTTACACTAAAAGTTCTCTAAACAAATGTGAAGTTCAGTGAATCAGTATTTGTTTCTCTTCTAATAGAATTTTTCTTTCCCTTGTTGGTTTTCACTTCAGATGCTACCACTCAGATAGAAAAACACTAACGTGCATTACTGGAAATTAATGATGTACAAAGAGGAAACATATCGAAGATTCACAGTGTTTATACTAGAATTTGATTCTGTGGAACTAAGTAGGAAAGATAAACAGTCTTGGACTACAATCACACAGGAATTATCATTGGTTATGTTTAAATGCCAATAGCTGTATAATTTGAGAAGTATTGGATATGCAGATGTATCACACGTGCTCGTATTATGTACATGCTTCTACCTATAAATACTGATATTATGTTAGCTAACAGGGTAAAGAGATAAACAGAGACCCAGTGGAAAGACTTAATGTTTTAAATTCATCTTCTGACTGATGAATTCACTAACCCTCCTATTATTTACTATGTGTAAGCATTAGATTTTAAATTCTGTCATATCTGACAAAAAAATATAACAATGAAGTTCTTGAAGCAGGTCAATCTCTTAAAACAAGAAACATCAGTAAATATAAATAAACTAAGATTAATTTCAGAAACCTACTGGACACTTTTATAGTCAGGCAGACTGCAAACTTCAGGAACAAAACACAAGCCTGTTGTGCCAAATTTTCTGGTTACAGAGTGCCTTGCTATAGGGACAGAAACAGTACAGTGCATCCCTACTTGAGCGTAAGCAAACAGGAATAAGCAGTAACTGAACAGCAGAATACCAACCACAAGGTATCAGTCTTCCCTCCCCCAACCCCTATACTTTCTTTTCTATTTATGACCTATGAAGTCTGCAGTTTCTACGAAGATGGAAGAAGCGAGCCATTAAGAGCATCTTCTGGTATTGTCAGATGCATCAAATCTGCCCTTCATCTTTTCCTTCTCCCCTTCTCACCTCTTGCAATTTCACCTGTAGAACAGAACAAAAGCAAAAGATCTTTTTCTTAACACCTTTATGTCCATCAATAACAAACACCTTCTGGACTCCACTTTCCTGCATTGTATCAGGTTTTTATGTCTTTAGCAGTCTCCAACAATGCAGTGTAGACCAAAGGCTTTAATACTTTCAAGTCTTCATACACTGCACAGGTCTTGTGCATTAAATTATAGAGCACCTTTCATTCATGAAGCTGCAACGCAACCTTAATAAAGCCTGTAACTGGCCTCTGTAATTATCTGTTCCAGCTTTAAATCTTTTCAGTCCGAGAACATACTGTGGCAATCGCATTCAACTCGGGAAGCCCAGAAACAGATTGTGCAAGCAACTTCCATCTACTCCCTTATTTGCTGAGGTAATTTGACAAATGCTTTCTTCTGGGAAAACTATTTTATTACTACCGTTATTCTTGACAAAGGTTAGTGAGCTGAAAGGAAAATGCAAAATAGTTTTTATGTCTTCCTATGCAGGTGGTTCGTGTACTCATTACGTACTTTTAGAATACAACTCTGTAATAAAACAAGTAAGGAAAAGCACACATTAAAACTTAAACATCCAAGGACCATCTTGACATCTCCGCTACCTCTAACAACGTTATTATATACAAGATCAGATCCTCAAGACACCAGAAATAGCTGCTGAGCAGGACTACAATACAGTCACAATATATTAATTTTAACATAGAAAGTTGACAAATGCAGAGAAACATGAGCATTCTCTAAAGAGAACGTAGATTCCTTTGAAAGGAAGCATTGTTTGTGGTGGGTTTTTTTAATTAAAAAAGGCAGGTAGAGGTATTTGCTATTGTTTATTCAAAACATTTTCCGTTAAAATCACAGAACCAGTCACAATTGGAAGGCACCTCTGGAGGTCATCTGATCCAACCCCTCTGCTCAAGCAGGGCCACGTACAGCCAGTTGCCCAGGATCTTCAGATATTTGTCTGTTTCTTGAGTACAAGCAGTTTTTACATAACAACATATATATTTTTCCCCCGTTAGTGTCACAAGGCAAGATGCCGTACTATACCTCGCAAGAGATAATCAAGTGCCTGGCCTTAAAACACAGACACATATATATTATATATATTACAGTCTCCTAGGGTTGCATGGGAGCCTGCAAAACTGCCAGAACACAAACATGGATTTGGTTGTTTCAAATTCAGTGACTACTACAATAGTAAAAATCAGAAGAATGTTCTTAGTTAAATCAATACTTACTTTCTATAGCCTGCCTCTGACCAAAACAAATGAACAGTTAACTTCTTCCATTAGATTTGCCACACTTCAGTCAATCTCTCACTTGCACATATTTCCAATTGGTATAGCCAGTAAAATCAGTGCCTAGGTAGGTATTCAAGTCATGAAATTCTGTATTTTTAATTAAAACCTAAAACCAGGTAATGAGCCTTGAAATAGTAAATCTGAGACTTTTATTTGTTGTCTTTATCTCCAACCAGAAAATAATCACTTTAATTACTCTAATGATCTTATCTGGCATGCAAAGATAAAGTTTGGTTTCCTTTAAGGGAACAGAAAAGGAAAAAGATTGCAACACTGTCAAATAAGCTAAGGTGATTCTATTTTGTACTCAGAATGATGGGGGTGGGAAGAAGCAAGCTCTTTGCTTAGATGACAGTGCTAAGTGCAGAGGTATGCTGTTCATATGTATTTCAGAATAGACATTTTGGTAGACTCAAGCTCAATTACATACTATGTGCAATGACAGATTACATACATTTCAGTATGAACGCATTTTCAGTTAAGTAAATTTATCATCTTCATTACCTAGTGAGGTCTCCCAAGAATTTTCTATCCTGCAGTTAACTCCAGCCATGAGATACCTCAAACTGAAATAATACCATTCTGCTGCAAATTAATCTAAATACTAAATCTAAAATGCAAACCTGCTACTGCATATATAGATTAAAAAAAAAGTTTCAACAATATGCCAGTTAGATTTTCAGAGAAACACATTCATACCTATTGAACTTTTCTCTGATTTCAGAACAACTGACTTAATTATTTTTTTTTTCCCCCCTAAGATTTTACATGCATTTTTCACCTCCAGTTGGGATTGGTTAGCTCTTGTTTAGTTAAGTTTCTTTATCTTTTTTCATTTCTAGGTTTTTTTCTGTTTGTTTGGGGTTTTTTTTAATGGTTGATGGCTTTGCACTACTTGTATAGGGGAAGTCCTATAATCCCTCCAACATTATTCTTAATTTTGTAAACAAAGCTAGTAGAATGCCAAAATTCACTACTGTGAAACATCACTTGAAACAGGATTTCTGGCATAACATGATTATTATTCTCCAAAAGACAATGGTTGATCCAAAATAAACATGATACTGCAGCCTAGTAAGTTACAAGTATTTTTCAACAAACACATATTTCCACATTACTTTTTTTTTAATATAAAAAGAGTGGTATAATTTCTATCAGAAACAAACATTTAAATTCAATTAAAGAAGCGTTAATTCCTAACACCAACAAGTAATCCAAAACTTTTAAAAGTTGGGTTGCCATTTTTCCTTATTATAACATGTATACATTATATACGTAATGCTTTTGGAAATACTGGAGACCATTTTAGTAATAAACAAGGACCATAATCTCTTTCTGGCAACATCTCTCTCAGAGCAGAGAAAGGATACTTCTTACAACAGATAACTCTTTCAGGTACTGAGGGTCCAGTTCTTTTCTGACAATTACAATGATTTCAATCAGTATTTGCGGTATTAACTAATTGCATAGTATCTTATGCAAAATTACAGTTAATTAAGGACCTCATAATAGCTCCAAACACTAGCTACATATCAGCAGGCTAATCCAACATTTCTATGCAGCACAGCAATTCTATCCACCCATATAAGATATTATTCCAGAATTATTAATTAAAAAAATAAAAGTATGTTCTAAACATTAATTTCACAACTAGGTTTAAAAAAAGACAACGCTGCCCTCAAAAAAAGTGGTTTTGCTCAGGGGTTCAGGTATTTTTCACATTAACGGTGGCAAACATGGGCTGAAATTTCTCTCAACAAGCCTCCTTTCTGATATAAAATTAAATAACTTCATAAAGTTTATATTAAATTTCTGATCTCGGTAATAGCCTTTGAAGAAAAACACGGGATACATCAGAATACGGACTGAGGTAGGCTAAACCACTTTGGCAAAGATGATGCTTGCACAACTTTGGTTGGTGGCCAGGTACAGAGGTAGCCCTGGCAACAAGAAAGTTGGAAGAAGTTCCATTGGGAAGGCACTTGGGCTGGCCATACCTGATCAAGGAAGCAAAGAGTGCTACCAAGTGATGGTTACCAGTCATGAGGGGCTCCTCCTGTGAGTGACAGTTACCCACCTTCTGACCTGACCATGGGCTTGCTCACCCAGGACTGACATCTTGGGCATGGCAGAGACTGCTGAGGCTCATCCATTCCGAAGACCATTTCCCTTTGATATTTATTCACGTGGGTGCCGCTGACATTGACAGTGGAGACCCTGAGGGTGACTACAAGCTCTGCACACCTGGGTAAAGGGCTTGGGGACCCCCTCAGCCTGGAGTCAAGGAGAATGGCTGAGTAAGGAGAAAAAGTTCCCTACAAGATCCAACTAAAGAAGGGGGATTCCACTGCCTTTCCAAACAGGTTTCTGCATACTGCCAACCAGTAATAGTTTGAGTCCACTGATAAATTCTCTAGAAAACTGTCTAATTTTATTTAACATTTGGAATTTTCTAATCAACCTTCCAGATGAATGAAGCTAAATACTAAAGACGGATTACATCACATTCAAAAAATGACAGATTCAAATAGTTGACTGAGGAGGCAAAAAAAACCAACACAAAACAGAAAAGCTGGCAGTAGCTAGGAGTTGGAATATCAAAAGAATTAGGATATCCAGATTCAACTTGCTTTGCATGTTCTTAGACTCTTGTTTATAAACAAGACCTGCTTGTTTCATGCTGATGATTGTTTGAGTTTACTTTGCTTAATCTGCATTTTCTACTTATATTTAGAAAGAAGCAAATGTTTTTCATTCCCACAGTCCCTTTAATGTGCTAATTATAAATATAATAATTCAGACTATTAAATAGACAAAGTACAGATGTTAATATCAAATAATAGAGATCTGAATTTCATCTTTTTTATAAAAAGTTATTGAAAATATTTCATAATACAGCACATGCAGTAGCAGATGAATTTAGATTAAATCCAAAAAACTTGTTACAGAGGTAGTTAACTGTAATAAATTCTCATAAGAGTCAAGTTACCATAGCGATATAAAAATTTTTCTGCATTAGACACAAATTTAAAGAATATACTATTCAGTAAATCAGCTTATCTGATCCTGCTGAGATCACGCTCACAGGTTAAAGTGCCATTTAATTACCTAAATCTTATATCCACATTTTGAGTCAGCTCCCCACAGAAGCATAAAAGGGAATAGCAAACCCTGTTTTGTACACTTTGAGATCATATTATTACAATTGATGTTCTACAGCAATACAAAATAAAGAGGTATTAAGCAACATACTTTCTCAACTTCATATGTCAGCATTAGCTGGTCTGAGAATGTGTAATTCATCTCCAAGATTTATTCTGAAACTACTGTCAAAGTTAAGTCCAGAGTGAATGCAACTTTTATTTGCTTTGACATTTGCTTGATACACAAAATTGCATTTCAGGGCATTAAATTCAAAGAGCATATTTCTGTCACTGAAATCATGTCTTCTGATGGGACTTAGCTTTTTGCTGAGAAAGTATCTAAAAAAAACAATTATTTACTCTGGTTCAATGAATGTTATGCAAGTCTTCTGCTGATTCTATCACAAATCTTTTAATTTGAAAAACGCAAAATAGAAAGTTCAGCATATCTGTGAATACACAGCTCACTTAAGAAAAATCAAAACACAGAGCAGAATCTTTAAGGGAGCACAATGTATTTCTTACATTTTTAAGCTTTGCTGAGTAACAGGATCCAAAAGAAAAACTGTAACATCCAGATCATAAGTTCTGCCAAAAGACTGCATAAAGCCCTGACGTTTTAGAAATAAATAGTTGTTCCGGACATATGGAAAGAGCCTTATGGTATGCAAAGTATCTCAGGTATTAAAAACTTTCTAAGTATATTTGACTAGTTAAACTTATTTTAGTTCATGTTTTTCTCAGCTGCAACATGCAGTCCAGTATGAATCACTATGACACCGTTATACTAATTAATTACACTAAAGAGACAATGAAATTAAAAGGTTTTGTGTTTTATTGCCTTTTAAAGTGAGAAAAAACTAGTACTTCTGTATTTGGACCTCCTTGTCTACTGAGAGATGGAAAGTAAGGTTATCTCTACAGCAGCACTTAAAGCACAGGCAGGGAACTCCTCTGGCAGATGCCAATGCACAGAAAAATAAATGTAAAGAAAAAGAAGCAAGACTTCTCTGGACCATCCCATCAGTGAAAAACTGGAGCAAGTAGAGATTTCCTCTTAACTTACTGTGACATAATGCCTTGAATTTCAGCATGTAAGAAACTGAATCATATCTTTGCCATGCTCTTTACACTTTATTAATTACCTTTTTTTTTTTTCTAACTCTGAAAGCATAGCTAGAGGGCACCCGAGCCCAGAATTTAACATAAAGCAGTAAGAAACATTGTTATGCAAATCACTTTTCAGTTTTAGGATTTGAGTGGCTAATACAGTTTCTCATTAGACTGCTGTTCTGCCTGGTGTTCACTACTATAATATCATCTGCCATATCGGCTCTCTCCTTTCGAGATCCTTCTCCAGTCATTGAATAACAAAAAAAAAATCTCCCCATTTAAGCCTCATCTGCTTCTTACAGACACTTCAGCCAAAATGTTCCTAATCCATGTCACTGCTCTCCACTGCATTTCCAGTAAGATTATGGTCAATTAACTTCATTTCCAAATAACATCTTCATTTGGCAACTCTTTTCCATGCTGGAACTTTAAAATGCATGTTCCCTTATGCTTTTCTTCCCTGTTGACGGCTATTTGATCTCAATTTCTTTATCAACCCAACACAATTTTACAATTCACAGTTGGATTTTTTCTATTCAAAAATCACACAGAACCTATGCTAATATTTGACAGTGTTCCTGAGGCTGAGGGAAAGAAAAAAGTATTTTCCTCTTTTCCCTGAGATGATATCACTAAAAATACGGCCAAATACAAGCTGCTGTTTAGTTGTGGTCAGACTAGGGTGAGAGATGGCAGAGTACTAACATTGAGGGAAGCTGTTCTCCTGCCATCGCAGATGCCTCCTAGAGAAGAAAAACAAGGACCTTTTCAAGCTATCAGAAATCCTGCAGGAAGTGGCTGATCTCTCACAGTTAATATACAGAAGCTTAAACAACTAGGAACAGTTTTTTCCTGATCATGTGAGAATGAGGAAGAAAAAGAAATCTGTTCCCCTTCCCCGAGAAAAGAAGCTTCCTTATCAAAGGGGATGGCCTTAAGAAGTACTTATTTGGCTTGTTTGATTTTCTGAATTCAGTCTGAGGAATTGAAAATCTGAACTCATAGAAATTGCTTTTATTTTGGGTACTGTTACAGATTTCACCTTGTTAAATAAAAAACATTTAAGAATTCTGTGAGTCTGTATATGTATGGACACATACATAAAAATAGCAAAAATGTTTTGCTATATTGGACATATGTCATTAGAAAGAAGAAACAGTGACTGTGGGACAAACAGAAGTGATGTTAGGTGACAGAAGAATCAGAGAGGTCAGTTAATCACTTTAACAAGGCTTAATACTAGAATTAGCAGTAACAAGTTTATTTAGATTTCAAGTTAGTATACTAAGAGACACTAATACTACAATTTCAGACCGCTTGGTATTGAGTCTTCCTCCCGTCATATTACCAAGAAACAGGAACTGCATAAATGCAACACAGTGATGCATACCTATTTCCTTCTCAGCCCCTCTCCTGACTGTTTCTGCCTAGGCATACATATATCCAATTTAATATAATTAAGAATATAGTAACATATTAAATCATTTCTGCAAAGTTGAGACTCAACTGTGTATGATGGAGAAATGTTTCAAGTCCTAATGCTTCTATAAGCTGCAGCTAGAAACATCCAGATGTGGAACGACAGCACTGGAGTTCTGTTGGCATCGTAGGTACTTCAGTCTGAGTTTGCATCTAAGCTGGGCCCCAAAAGTTCACACAGGCCATTTAAGAAACCTGCCACCTCCCAGGCGTAGTTTCTCTCTGCCTTCCCTTCTTTATTTCAGACAGCACAGACAGAGTTTGAACTTACGATGGCTGCCTCTGCTCTACTTTCTAGATTTAAGAGAGCTTTCTTGTAGAGTTAAAAGGATAGCACTGTGAAAGAGAAGAATTTTAACAGTTTGAGTAGGTGGGGAAATTGAGGCAATATCAAGATTGCCCACGAGAAGGCAAATGACAGCATGAGTACATTTGTGAACTTCACAGGAGTTGAAGAAGAAATTTCTAATGAAAATTAAGATTTTTTTTTTTACCATTTCTCCATTCTCACAATGCAAAATACGCTGTATGATACATCTGTTCCATCTTGACTCCTGTAAAGGTTACTGATCGCTCAGAAGTACAGAATTCAGCAGTACCTTTAGGATTTACAATCACATTTGCCACGAGCGACAGTTGTCTGTGGGGATAAAATGCACTGGTTACAGACTCAAATTTTCTTTGTAGAGTCAAAAACAGAGCACTGCCATTCAAGAGCAAGAACAAGTAAGTTATCTTTACTACAGGAAAATGAAAGGACTGGATAGTTACAGACCCAGGTAAAAAAAATAAAGACAACACAAACCAACCAACCAAAAACAACAAAGAAAGAAGGCCCACCAACCACAGAAGACATGGAGTACTTATAATAATCCGTGATGTTTTAAGGAATGATATTAAAGTTAACTCAAACTAGTCCAGAAAAGGTAAAGATGGTTTGAAGGAACTAGCAGAGTTTTCGAACGATGTGCAAAAGACAACTCAGCATAGAAAACTCCTAATTTTGCTTCTTATAAAAAAAAGTTACAGCAGACTCCACCACTGGCCAATTAACTTAAGTTACTTTTTTTTTGATTGAATTAGCTTTGCAAGAGATCTAGCTACCTAAAATCCAGCCAGGCACTACTGCATTTAAAAAATTTAATAAGTGGATGCCTAGTTAGAAAACTAAACAAATAATGTACTCCGGCACTTTCAAAACTTCCATTTATTCCCCTCGTGTATCTTTAGCTAATGTTTCCGCAAACTGTGTTCTCTCACTGAATTTAAGATGCAAAGCTATTACTAGAGTTTTAAATGAAAAGGCAAAATGAGTTACTGCCTGGCAGAAACAAGAGAATATTGCCAATGGTCTCCTGCAAACCAGAAAACTAAAACTGATCAAAGCAATGACAAAGTCTCCAAGGATCACTAAAGCGTGCTTGCATGAGATCATGTTCTCTTTCAAGCCATTATGTGAAACTGATAACCAGTTTCTGAAGCTGCATTTCAGATGTCTTTCTATCAAGTTACAAAATTAAGTGGTGAAAACTTCTTTCAAGTATAGCCTTTGCCTTCAACCTTTGTCCATACTGCTAAGCTTATATATAAATAATCAGAAATCTATATATACAATTAGCAGACTCTGCTCACAGTGTCTTATAAGGGCATTATGGGCCTTCTTTGTATTCTCTTAATGTAATATAAGTTCCACTGACTGCAGGTGAATTTCAGAGGAACAGAACTGAAGTACTGGAATAACGATTCAAGTTCTACATTTCAAATATTGGAGGTTGACTGCAAGCAAAGCTATTTCCATGTTTTGAATGAAAAAAAAGCTGAAAAGGCTTCTGCTGAATCTCAAAAACATCTTTCAGCTATATTCCCTCAAGTCTATCCAGAGCTATAAAAATCTACCATATTTCATGCTCTTAGACCTGTCCTATTTTTCCACTGTTGTGACTGACAGAAGGTTAAAACCTTTTCAGTACGTTAAAGAAAGGTCTTGTTAGAATATCGAACTGACTACTGCTCATTTCCAAGCTAGAGTTGGGGCTATGGCTATTTTTAATCCCAAACTGATCATGCACACAGACTGCAAGTTTAATGACTTCCTGCTATTTGTAAGGATAAGATTCCTTCTTTTTCTTCCTCTGTAGGCAGTGAAAACTCACAGACAGCTGGAACTCAGTCATTTAGCTTTTTCCCCAACTGGAACAAAAGTATAACTATCTTAATATGATCACAGATGTATAAAGTAGCGTATGCTTTACTTACTGGATGTAGGTGTGATCATGTGATGGTTCACGGTTCATACCAAGTTTCATGTCAAGTATTACAAAAGAGATCACTCTAAGCATTAGAATATATGCACACCAGAATCTTCAGATGATTTCAGTACCATACTTTTACATTAACTTATTCTTGTTGGAATCGATTAAAGGATCTAAAGACAAGGTTTTTTTTAATTTCCAAAACTTTCAAATCTCTACAGTGCAGCAGAACTCTATTGTTGTATGTACACTGCCGCCCACCCAGGTGGGCACACCATGAATTCTGACTTCTGTGGTTATTGACAAGGTAGCAATATTTACTGCTGGGAGGGCGGGGATAAAAAACCCCAACATCACAAAAAAAACCACCCACAAAACCACAAGACTACACAGAATTTCAGTATGGATTACTAAGTGATAAAACAATGTAGACTGAGCTGCAGCTTTAATTTTAAACCATTGTTAGTTTTACTACACCACAAATACAGCTATAATTGGTACACAGAAGCAAAAAGGGAAAAGTCATAAATGGCAGCATTACATGGGCAAGCAATATAAATACGATTTCAGACCGAATATGGAACAAAAACACAAGTCCTAGGTATTCAGGGTAATCCCCAAATCATCCATTTAAATTGAGAAGCTGCATCTGTCACTTTTTATAAAATAAAGCTTAACAGTTTCTAACTTTTCCAGAAATGCATAGTGGCTTAGGCAGCTGAAGCTTCAGTCTTTTTAAAAGTATATATGTACTTTTCTAAAATAGTGTAGCTACTTCATTTCAACACTGTATATATTCCTCACAAATTCCTGATCGAAAAAAGTTCATATATCTTTTTAAGATTCGAAAGTTAGAAAAGAAAAAACCCAATGCTTCACATGACTCCCTGTAATAACATTGCTATTAAAGAAAAGTTTGTTTCATCCCAAAGCACCACGCACTATATTGAGACACACCATGAAACACACTTGGATGAGCTCCAAGACTGAGAACCACCAGAAAAGCAATCGAGTGTTTAAGAGTTCATCTGTCTTTCTGACATAGTATGGATTCAGTCTCCCTCAAATGAAAACATCCTGACAACAACAGCAATAAACTAGCAGTCCTAGTTTCACTCCTTTAACAAATAAGTGGTAATGTCAAATTTTACCTCATTGTCCTGTCTTGACTTAGAGGGCAGAGAAAGGTACGAAAAATGCAATATATGCTTAAAATGGTGCTGCATAACCATGATTATTCTAAAAACTTTGCATTTATTCATAAAGATTTTTCTCTAAGAAAAATATTAAATACTAGGATATACATAAAGTGCCAGACAAAGTTGCACCATGGTAATTCTAGTTCATTCATACCCTTACTGGAAGAATGCTAAAGCTCAAAATGTTCCAATGCTTTGGAAGAAAAAAAAAATACAAAGAGGAGTTTGTTACAGTACTCATTTTGCAGAAGTTTCCTATATTATCACCAGCCTATGAGCAAGTCTTAACTACTGTACAATTAGAAATAATTCCTTAAACGTCAACAGGGATGTGGTGACATCCTGTAACTCCTAAATCATATGGTACATCACCCCAAGATATTTTAAAAAAATTGGATTATACAGCTCTTTTTGGAGCTAGCAGCAAGTGCATAGGTAAAGGTACATCACCTTATAAACACTCAGCTGTTTAGATTTGCCAAATGTCTTCAATATTAAAATGAATGGTGATAGGAAGAAATCAAATTCCATGTCACAGCACAAGAATTTTTATTAAAGCTCATTTTAGACAGATGTCTACAAAGAGTATGCCTAAATTCACAGCCTAGTTGTAGCATCAAAGTCAACTATTTTAGGGCTTAGAAGTCAGTTTTTAGAATAAGCTCCACTATCAGCTCAGCTCAGTTGAATGCATACACCCTGTATGGGAGATGCAAGAATACGACTTCAAGCAATACAGTTGTTTGGTCATATTTCTGTTGTTCTTCCCCTAAAAAACTGCTTGCTTTCAGAAGCCTGACCCTTTTTCACAGATGACTCCAGGTTAAAATGGGGGG
>NW_009627094.1:0-56420 GCF_000690535.1 Cariama cristata
GTTGGTCTCTTCTCCCAAGTAAGAAGCGACAGGATGAGAGGAAAAGGCCTCAAGTTGCACCAGGGGAGGTTTAGATTGGTTGTTAGGAAGAATTTCTTCACTGAAAGGGTTGTGAAGCACTGGAAGAGACTGCCCAGGGAAGTGGTAGAGTCACCATCTCTTGAGGTATTTAGAATGTAGGTGTGGCACTTTGGGACACGGTTTAGTGGGACTTGGCAGTGTTATGTTTACAGTTGGATTCAATGATCTTAAAGGTCTTTTCCAACCTAAATGATTCTGTATAACTCCAATGGATGTACTGAGGAAACCTAACAGCATATGATTGTTGAATCCAGACAGAAAACTGAAGCAAAGTTTAAAAACTTTCCCACCTACATAACTGATTCGCAAATAATATTCCAGTTATAATCAGAAAGAGAAAAAAAAATAATCTTGCACTAGTACAACATCATCTTCCTTTAACAAACTCAAAGCCTTTCTCTGGCTGACATCAGCCACCCCACAAAATATAACAGGGAATCATGAGTGAAACCTGTCTGAAGATATAGCTGGAGAAGGGGGTTAAAAAACTTGACATATCTAAATTACTGTGTTCTTAGACACATAGTTGTAGGAGTGCGTGAGTCAACAATATATTTTATGAGTATTAACAAGCTTACTGACACATTGTAGTGCATTAATACATGACCTACTTCGAACTGCCCTCTCCTGCATTCAAAGTCTGAAACTCTCATATAAATACATTTATACAAGCCTAAATACATGATCTCTCAGATTTCTCCAGGCTCCAGGAAAATCCACCTGATTATTTTTGACACTAATGTACTTTAGAAGCAGCCATCCCTCTTTAAACTGCTCTGAGTTACGCACACTTCCCACGTTAGTACCAAGCCATTACCGCAGAAAGTTGTGGCGGGCGTTCATGTGAAAGAGACATCCCCCACCTGAAATCCTTCAGACTAGAGCAGTGCAGACAAGAGAACACCCTGCCTCCTCAAGGACTTCTAGGATTTCTTCAGTGGCCTCACATGCACACAGAAAAGAATTGCAAAGGCAGGCAACTAGATACTAAGAGCAGTGTCATAAACAAGGCCAGTCTCTTGTCTAATTTTGGGTTGGAAGACAGTTCTGACTGGGACTCCTCAGCTAGGGAAACACAGCCCAACCGCAAGAGATCTGAGGAGGAGCTGGGCTGCAGAAGGACCATTCTTTCTTCCAGGAATGGAAAAGGGAGATTATCTCTGTCAATCCAATTTAAATGCCAGAACAAAAAGATCTATATACAAACACCTATCAGAGATGAGAAGAATGAAAAAGAAAATAGTACTTTCCATTTCCTTTTGGATGCAAACAGATTTTGTTCCTTCCAAATATACTCTACAGTCTGCTTTCCAAATTTTGCCAGCAACTAGGACAGCTGCTGAGTATGAGCCAACATGCGTCTGAGGTACATGAAGCACTCACATTTTGAACTTCTGCCTTTCCTTTCTTTGCTTGGATAGGTAACCGTCTCTCTATGTGAACACTAAAAAACACCCTCTGAAATTTAGATGCCACCATTATTGCTTTTCCATGTTCTTGGCTCATACAGGGTTAATCTAGTTATTTAGACTAAGAATTCAATACTAATACAAGTTTAGGCCTCTAAAATCTGCCTGTTTGGGATTTTTTTTTTTAGCAGGTACAAATAAAGATCCACATTTTAATCCTGCTGCTTTCAATGGCAATCACACTGTGCATGTTTGCAGCACGTTCACAGACACAAACAAACGGTAAGGATATGGAATTTTAGGTATGCTGGTCTTATTATTTTTCTTTTAATGCAAAAAACTTAACTTTTTACAAACTAGTATTTGCTTTCATGTAAAATGTAAAATGAACAGCAGTCAGAAGTGAATGACAACTGTACAGTTAGCAACATTATAAGTAGCAGAAATTATTAGGGTTGCTTAGTTACCTTGTATAGGAACTGCTTGAATTTCTTATCCTTTCAGAGCAAAACATGCAAAACCACATACATGCAGACATTACCACCAGAACACAACTCCTGGACAAGATTCAAATCTTGCAGTTCTTTGTATCTACTGCTACATACACAAGTGTTTCCCTTGATCTGGCATGAAGAGAGATACTCAAGATTGATTTGGCATTTAATTCCACTACAGGATAGCAATAAGAAGATGCTAACCATGCAGTCCATGCGTAAGTTCCACTGAAGTCAAGTACAAAGTATTTTATTGAAAGACAAATGGAGCTAAGCATGTGTAACCTCTCTTTAGGATATAAACTTTGACAGTGCTGAACTGAAAAAAGACATGTTTATGCTCAAATTATTTTCTTTTAAATGTAATGCATTCTTTATTCAGATATGCAATTAAATATATTTACTTACACAGCAGAAAACTTTCACAGCCATTTCCTCATCAAACTGGCCAAGGATTATCCGAACGTCATTACCCTGCAGATTGAATAAAATACGTGTCAGTTAAATACAGCCACAGCCTTTCCAGAAACCACTTCAGTTGGTCATTCAAATATTGTAGAGAGTTAGCACAGATTACAGCTGCAGACAGCAAAATTAATTCAGAATTATTCCATTTTATAGAAGTTCAAGAACTTGAAATACTGAAAGAGAGCAGTGGAGGTGTTTGAAGAAAATTATTAAGCAACAGCACTAATGAGAATAAAACTATAATGTTTATCTTGTCAAATATTACTATTCAATAACATTAAAATACCAATTATTCTTTTTAGCTCTTGCAAGATTTCTTTTAAAATTTTGCATATTAAAACCGGCTAAATATATGCTTTTCATTGCTTACATTAACTAATGCTATAAAGTTAAGAGACTGGAGATTTGTGAGTGAGATAAAATGCCTTGATATTATACCCACTTTAGTAATTTTTAAAGGTTTTACTCATACAACATCTTCTCTACAGTCACTATAACACATTGTCAATCCCTCCTCTCCTCCTGCCTCCCACCTCCACACACTGAAAAAAAAAATTCACACTTTAAGAATCTATGACTGAAGTCAAAAGAGATCATTTTATTTTCATACTTAGAAACATTTTTAGACAATATTCCTAAATTCAGGAGCATATGCAGGAAAATATTTCTTCAGGAATGGGGCTAACTTGTTTATCATGTGAAAAATTGCTGCTAACATCTATAAAACACAGATCAGACAGCTTTTTACGTCTTAATATTACCTTTTATTTCACACAAAAGCTGAGTTCTCAGCAAAAGCTTGAGCAAATCTAATTTTTCATTTCTTTTATAAAACATTTGGTTAGAATTACTAATAGTTCTTTCCTTCTCCAAGGAAAAAAGAAACACATGATTCAGTGTGAATTTCAGTGGCAAAACCATTTCAGTTTTAATTAAATCAATTTATCAAAGATTTTCAGTTTAGATAATTTCCATGTTTATTTCCTGTTCAGCAGAAAATATTATGATGGACAGTGCAAAAAGATACTAGAATGCTTCTGCAATAAAATGCATGAAATTAATATCACTCTTAGCATGGTTAAAGCTGGAAGGAATGTAATATGCTTTGCTCATTCTGAACCTCTGCATTTTCTGTAAGCCTGCTTCTCTTTGTTTTTATATTCAGCCACAGATTGATAAAGTAATGTAAATCTTATTGAAGCAGATTAGATTCTTTTTAAGCAAATCTAACAAGGTCACATGATACTAAACAATAAACTTACACCAATTACAGCAACAGTATTACAGTTTTTGTAAGGACAATAAATAGATTTAGGAATTATGCAGCCAAAATACCTCTCATCCATTATTTCTATTTTTCACATTTTAAAAATAATTTTTCTTACTCTTGGAACTCTGACTCTGAATTGCTTGACCTCTCTGAACACAAAAATGCAGATTTAATATTTGAAAATAAAGTAGCAAAGTTTGGTTAAAAAAAGAAATGCCACAGAACCTAATTATTAAACTCAAAATTGAATAAATTCGTTTTCATTTTATAACATGATGAGAAACAATTTTTTTTTAAAAAAAAAGATGTGTGGCCTTATAGTTTATGAGTGTCAGAGACCATAGGCAGGGTGTAGAGAACAGCCCTATAGTGCATGTGCAGCAACGCTGCCCGTTGGCTGTGCCACAACCTTCAGACTGAAGTCGTAGCGTCTGTGGTGGGTCGTTCCATGCCTCAAGACATTGCTTCCACCCAATTATCACATAAACCAGAGTACATTTCCCACAGCGACTATTCTTTTACTGTAAAGCACTACAAAAACTGTATAATTCAACCTATTTTTTTTCCTCAGAAATATCCTATGCCATTTCAGTAACCTTACTGTCTGCAAGGATTGTCTTACACTAATATAATTGTGCAATTCGTTTGGCAAAAGCTCTCAGACCCAATTCTTGCACATTCAGCCATGTGAGTATGTGGCTCTACAATTCCTTTAATCTATAGGTGTACAAGCAAACAGGCACACAAGAAACTCATCTTGAAAATGTCTTCCACACAGAGCATAGGAGAGCACCCATTCTAATACTGGCAGTCGATGCTGTTTTCAAACATGCTCTGCTCTTGTTCAGGTGCCCAAGCAAATGGGTATATTTGCTGATTTGTCCAGCAGATCCCAGTTCTAAATATCTGACCATCTCGATATCTGACTAAGGATTTCAGGGAAGCTGGATTTTTTGTCAGGCAGGAATTTCCACGTCCAGCATGGGCTGAGCATCCAGCGCCAAAGCAGGAAATCTGCAAAGTGTGAAAACCACATCCGAACCAAGCTCTTGAGAATCCCTGACGCTCAATTAGAAAATTTCACAACCCAAGTTCAAACACCATCTATGGCTCTAGAACTTGACGAACCCTGACATTCTGTCATCCTTAGGATGTACAATCGAGCCAAGATGCAATACCCAAACGTTCTTTTGCCTAAATTAATGAGTTTCCATGTTAATACATAAATTACTGTTTTTGAAGTACTCAGCACAGTAAGGAGGACTTTAACATGTCTGTGTTCTCTAAAAGATTTGGATGGTGTCCAACCACAAACTAATTGAAGAAGATCAAAAGAAATGTTCTATTACCACCTATTAAAGAATAAGTCATGAGTCCTCCATTTCAAGTATTATGCGATTGAAGACCACAGCAAAAGAAAGTTTAACTGTGATTTTTTTCCAAACACTTAAAAGTTATAACCTTAATAATGTTCTTTTGTTCCATGTCTTTTTATGGGCAATATACTAAGAAAAAGAAGGTTTCTCTGATAGAATATGAATCCCCAGTTCTCCCCCACATTTGTCCAGTCACTAACCCTTTGA
Organism: Cariama cristata; assembly: GCF_000690535.1. NCBI lineage: Eukaryota > Metazoa > Chordata > Aves > Cariamiformes > Cariamidae > Cariama > Cariama cristata. The sequence continues at coordinate 5,306 of NW_009627094.1, forward strand.
GAGGTGGGGAAAATCACAATCCACATATGCTCAGTACTGGCCAGAGATGGATCCAAGAAGATAATGCTGAAAGTCAGTAAATAAAGTGACTGGAGGTAGGATCTAGTGAGGGAAAAAAAATCACATGCGAGGGAGAGACAGACTGTGAGAGTCGGTCCAAAGTTGGCCCGAAAGAACGGTAATGTCTCAACATCGTCAATAGACAAGGAAAGGGGGGGACTACATGGTCCACTACCCGGGAACAAGGACGCCAACACCCGAAAAGGGAGGACTCCATGGTACAGAACACATTATATTGTTCTCCACTACCTGGGACTGAAAGTAACGGACCGTGACACAGACCTAACAAGGAAGTTGGGTAATAAGTACTTACACTTTTTAGGCAAAGATGGAGCAAACAGCTGGTGAGGTAGCAGTAGGCTTGAAACCATTATTGAATAAGGAGCTTCAAGGGGAGAATTAGGACTTCAAGAGTATGGCAAATAGGAAGTTTGACAAATAATTACTGTTAGGACAAACACAATCTCAGAAAGTAAGCCCAGAAGAAAATGGAACAACAGTCTAGACAAAGGTACTCAGAGGGAGATGAGAAATCAGAGAAGCAGGACATAGCATTGAGCAAGCAAGGGACTTCAGACTAGGATGAAGATCCAGAATGAGACAGGAATGTTGCGGGGTTAAGTGAAGAGTATGGGATCACAGGGTCAAGCTGACAGTGAATATATGGCTGAATATATTTGTATAATATATTATCAATACAATAATATGTATAGTATATTATCAATTCAATACTATGAGATGCAGTCCCTGGGGTTTTATGGCTTGCAGTTTACAAGAGTGGAAAATGTAGTATGCAATCATGTAACCAAAGAATCATACATTAGAACATATGCAGAAAGGACTAATTTAGGAAAGTCTATACAACAGCTTTTCCTCTTCCACAGACAACATTTCTCCTCTGTGCAATGATGCACTCCTCAGTAAGCCTCTTTCTTCCCAACTCTGCTTTTTGCGTCCCTTTCCACATTTTTCCCAAATTTCTCCTGAAGAACTGCATTCAAGATGGTAAATAAGCCTAGATCCATTTGATGCCAGGCTTGGGTCTGCTGGCTCTGTTCTGCATAAGAGACACCGAAGCTTCAAATTCATACAACTAGACATAGCTCAGATCCCTTGCAGAGTTTTTATCTTGATGGACAATGAAGTCTGCACTGAAGTTTATCAGAGATGGATTCATGTCAGTGCTTGCAAGGTCATGGTAAGTGTCCACATTACAGTCTCACGCAAAGAGACACATCAGACACTTACTGGGGAATAATTTTTCCCCCTCTTCAGTCGCACTGTTAAGTGACTATCAACCAGTATGATCTCCTGCAAGGATACACACTATTCCTTTACATCAACCCTCATGGGACTGATGCAAGTTAACACAATGTAACTCTCTTGTAGGGATCAAAGAAGTCACCCACTGGATCCCAGCAAATGTCAAGTACTCTTTCTTTCTCACAGTTACAAATTGCTTGCACAGAGCTAAAGTGCATTTGACAGAAGAGTTTTTAATTCATGGAACTAGGCAGGTGATCCATGAGATGATTAAAAACATCCCAGGGGGAAGGCAACTCCCAAAACTGCACTTACATAAAAAGACCAACGTTTAGACCATTTGCCAGATGGTGAGCTGTCATATTTACTCTTCTCAGAGATTAGAGTAGCAATATCAGCATTTAGGCTTTGCCACTCAGTAAGCAATACATATGTTGCCATATGGACTAAAGTTCAAACAAGAAAATGAAGAACAGTTACATTTACCCACAGTTGTGGAAGACTTTCCATAAAAACATGTTTTATAAATGAGGACTATAGCACAGCCTCAAAAATTAATTACTGTCTTGCTCCCTTCTTTCTTTCGTATAGGTGAGGTATATTATTCATCCACTAAATACAAGTGTCTTTAGTACTACTGGCAGCTGAGTAGTATAAACCCTGAAGACAGTGAGGCTCAAGACAACTAAGACGCTCCACTCAGAGATGAAGAACAACTTGTCTCCTCCACTGCGATTTCTAACAGCCTTAAATATGAGGCACTCTTCAGCCTTTTCAGAGATTTTGAGTCATGCACATTATGCTGGAATAGGCAGCTATTTTTTTTCCGGCCTGAAGACCCTCCCTTCTGTGATCAGATTTTAATCTCTCTCATTTCTAATGAATAACACCACAGTGTTGTACTACACAAATTTCCAGAGAAGGATTCCTACAATATCTCATCTGCCAGGAAAAGTCAATGTCTTGGCAGGCTCTTTATAAAATATCTAAACTGAACAGCTCAGATACATGGTAGAGAATAAGACAGAGTATCTGACAGTCAAGATGTTATCAATAAAGCTACTCATAGCTGGGTAACTTTGTCAATAGAGGTGCTCACATGTTCTGCCTTCTAAAGCCTGGATGTCCACTTGAAGAACTATAGTCAAGCCTCTGACCTTAGCTATGGAATCACTGATGGTGAAGGTGAACTAAAGGATGGCAGCTCCCACCATCACAACATGCTGGCAAAATTTGCTGATGCCTGTGTTAGTGTGCATGTCTCTCACTTAGATTGAGGCTGCATCCAAATCTGTTCACTGTCCAAAATTTTAAAATTTAATGAACTTGACTGTTAGAATGAGAGATCGTGTTCGGTCAGTATCCAAAACACCAACTGCATTTGAGAAATCAGATGGAAACTGTTTCATTGAATTGGAATTCATATATTCCATTTTTTTTGTCCTATGTGCAAAATACAAGAAAGTTGGAAGCAGAAATGTTATTGCTCGTACAATTTGCCTGTGTATGCTTAGAATTTTTAAACATTTAAGTTGATGTACAAATGCCTATCCTCCAACAGCCTTTTCTCTGAACACAAAAATTAGTTTTAAAGATAACTTTAAGCCTAAATTTACTTTCCAACTGTGATTCAAAGAGGCTGGAGTCAATGCAGTAAAAATTAAGGTGTTGCTTGGAAAAATATAAAACATAGATTTTCTCAGATCATACCAGATATTTCTGTTTTGTATTGCATAATCATTAATTTCATTAATTTAAACTGTGCTTACAAAAATAAAAGGTATATTATGTCTATCTGAATCACAAGTACAGTAAGCAGATACCAGTTTACCTATAAAAGTTTTACGTCTTGAAGAAAGGAATGAACATTTTTAGAACTGGATAGCTAAGTTGTGCCTGACATATACCTAAGGACAAGTAACCTATATTCCTGTCAAGAATAAGCAATTGCCTAGATAATTGCTTATTTACTGTTATAGTAATCTGATTTGAAGAAGAAATCAAGAGATAACTTTAATATACTGTTTGTTAGCGTCTTCTGGTCTTCCCTATACAACAAAGAGTGTGTTGTTGACGTACAGAAAGGCTAGAATCTCATTGCTTCTTCTAACCTTCAACCTAAAGATACATTCTTTGTATCATCCATTGGTTTAAATAGCTCTGCCTTCAGAATTGTTAGTTTTCTGATGTCAGGGGCTAAAGATCTTTTAAAAAATGTGGACTTTACTGATAACACATACTGGAGTCTTTTCAACCCCAGATAGGAAACGCAAACTGGCTTAGACTGGACAGACACAAACATCTTCCTATAAACATAATCTTTACATATTTATACTTTAAACATTCAGGCTTGCATCTCTAGACTATGGAAATAATAAAGCACACCCAGTTTACCATGCTTCAGACCTTTTCCAGTTAGCTTCAGTAGTGGTCTAGTCTTATACAGGTCAACAGCCTTGCTTTAATTTTATTTTTTTAAATACGATTCAGTTTCTTAGTTTGTTTTTTTTTTTTTAACTTGTTTTACACATATTTAATTATTTGCAGGATTGTGGCTTTGATTGTGTGCCATATGTATTCAATGCCAGCAACGATTTGATCTTCACCATTTAAAAGTGCTTTCTTTTCCTGTTCAATCATTTTTTCATGTTCTTATGCAGTTTAAGATTCTTATCCCCTATGTCTAGTTTATTGTTGGTCGCACTGCATGGTAATACTAAAATATAGTTTTAATTTTATGAGGCACCAGGAACCTAATAAATCATTATAATAAGAGAAAGATATTAAATTATTCTGCTATCAAATTTATTTTTCCTTTTTTTCCCCTGTGATTCATATGAAATAATGAAGATGATATAAGCAAAGAATTCAATCTAAAATGTGTACTGAAGCTAATTGAAAGATACTTAATGCTTTTGCTACATGATAATTTACCTTAAAAGGGTCCTGGTTCCAAACCTCAAGAGCTTTCACACGTGTACCACTAAGACTGGTGCTTTAGTTACAAACATTAAGCCAGCAACCACTTGATTTATTTAGTGTCCCTATCAGGAACTGTAAAAATATTTACTATAGGCATAGACATTCATTGATTTAAGCAGGACTAGGCCCTCAAAATGCCATTTGTTGACCTTATTATGCAATGGAATGTAGTAGTATATCATTCTTACACAAATTTTATTTTATTAGCCTTCTTCATAGGGAAAAAAAATTTAAATCAAATGGCATAACATAATCACCACTTTCTCCTTATTCCTCAAACAACAGTACATACCTTAAGCTTCTTTACACTTGTGCAAGGATCATTGGAGAAACTCTCAGTATCTGAAATCTCAATGTCTTCACCATACAAGACGCCAGTCAGATCATTCCTCACCTGTTAGAAGTTGAGAAAAAGGCAAACTAGTGAACTGAGACTCAGTGAGGAGGAAGCAGGTGGGCTATATTTATCACTGTAATGACAAGCAACAATCTCGACAATGATATATGCACCCACATTTTTTTTCCTTTGCACCTAAAATCTAAGCAAGGCATTATTCTTTTATGACCACAATCTACTATCAATAGGTGTGCTACATAAAGAGCTTTATTATGTGTAATGAAAAGTTCACAGTGGGCTCCCACTTTGCATCATGCGGACAGACAATTCTTGTGTATTTCCAATGTTGTTAAGATCAAAACCTTTCTTGTAGCCAAAGTGATGTTTGAGACTGTATAAAGGGACAAGACTCATCAATGAAACTCTTACATATTCTCAGCGCTCAGTACTGATTTGAAATCACTGTCAGCTGGTCCTAGCATGAATCAACAGAGCTTAGCTTACATCAGTTAGGGATTGGTAAAGCTTAATGAACTCCTCTGTGCCCTCCCCCTTTTCTTAGAGCATGCATCATGTCATGGGGCAGTGAGCGGTATGGTTTGCTTAAAGGTGACACACACAACCATGTACCAACAGATTTTCTCACCTATTTTTTTATAGTGGCAAGATTCTTTCCTCTTTGAGCTGCCTAATAGCACAAAGAAGCCAGATAACATACAAAGCAATCTGGTTTACAGATTTAGGGGGGTTTTTTTGCATATAACTACTTCAAGGTTTTCTGTCTTAATCACTGCTGGTTTTCCTCCAGCCACATGACTGCAAAAACAGTTTCACATTACTATTCCTAAGAGATGAGCAAAAATAATTTTAGCTGGATATAACATGGTTACAGACTGAAATGAAGAGAGCAACAGTCTGATTTTAATTTAAGAAAATGACGATCATATTCATTGCACTGATTGTTTTTTTTATTTGTTTGTTAGAAACAGGAGAAGCAAATCACAGTGTAAAACAGATCTCAAATGCAAACACAGAAAATGTAATACATGGAAGAGAAATGTATGTGATACTGAACAGGAAAATTTAGAAGTCTATAAATCATACACATGTACTTTCCAATGACCCTCTGTATGGGTCGTTGGAATTACATGTTTTAAATCTCCTCCCTAATCCTTGTTTTTCTTGACCTCCTTTGATAGTGCTTCTGCACAGTCCATTCAAGCCAATCTGAAAATATTTGATATACAGTGACATGGTCAAGTAAAGAAGAGGAGTAGCAACCTCTTCATTTACATTGAAATAACCATAAAGATTATATGAGAAGACAATTTATCTGTGCAAAAAAAAGACTCAGCTATTGCTAAATTTCCTCTGCTGAAATTCTATCACATTCATGCCTAAGTATACTGTAAAAGCAAAGGGATGCAATAAGATGTGAAATGTCACAGGTGAGACTTTCGTGTACTGCTTGTAGCTTTACTTTCAAGACAAACTCATCTCTTCAGTAACCCTTCAGACTTTCTTTAATATATGTTTGTGAGCATCTTCCCAATCCATGCATGTCAGCGGTTCTGTTGGGTGTATTTCATGCTTCTATGTTTACCATGCAACTAATACATTTTTTTGGTATCCTGCTTAACTGTTTTAGAGAACAACACAGTTTTTGGTAAAATAGAGGAACATTAAAACTATCTTCATACTTTTGCAAATTTCTTCAAGAAAAAGATGCATAATCTGGTTTCTGCATTGTAGCAATTGTACTAATTGATCGTCAAACAGCATTACACCTTTTTGCTGCTCCCTTTAAATTCGTTTTGCCCAGTTTCTTGGTTGACCAATGAAGTATTTCCTGAAGATCATTACTACACTGGCTGCCTTAATTACTTCTTTCATGGCCTCTGCTTCATCTTATCTCTTTTAGCCATACTTTAAAATTACTAAGACATATTTTTCCATTATAACCTTTTACAATGATTAAAACAACTGGAGACATAAGTCTTTTTTTATTACAAGTTATTTTATTTTACAGAAGCAACAGTCAGAATGGTCATTCCGCCAAGATTTGAGTTATATCCTTCATCCTTTTGTGATGTCATAATCGGTTTTTAAGTGCATTCTGTGAAAATGTATTCACTGACAAAAAAATGATCAGTAGCGACTCCTTTTTCTGCTAGTATACTAATAAAATGAATGATAGATATTTTAGCTCCAGCAATACCGTTAACTGCTCCTTATGATACAGGTCTTTCTCGATACAAAGATGAAGTGCTAGGGCCTGAACAATAGGCCCTGAATCAAAGTTGACCTCTAGATGAACTTCATAACCCAACAATATATATTTAATATGCATAGTATTAACTGCATACACAATGTACTACTACCTATTTTAATACGAATGTATCTATATATTGGTACCAACCTATGAAGGCTCTGTTGTAAAGCTTTGCTGTGTAACACTTGTTGTGTCACAGTAGCCAACAGAACAATCCTGCTTTATTCAGGGATACGCTGCAAGGCCGTGAGACCAAGCATCTGGCCTTGTTGAGGAATATGTGGTCAAATCCAAAACAGATGTGAAAACACCCTTGAATTCCTCCTTGAGCCCTGGCCAGGCTTTGGGCAGAATCCAACAGGGAGGGTGACACTGGATGTTCCCGCATTTGAAGTTTTGCAAGATGTTTATTCACCTGTATAAAGGCTGAACCCACTTACAGCAACTTTGGAGACCTCACCTACGAGTGGATGCACTGCGTAGGACCTCCCAATTGCTGGGACAGGTTCTCCAAATCCTTGCTGTGACCGGGGCTCCCCAGCATTTGTGGATCTAGATGATGGTAAAGTATAAGGGCAATTGCCATGTATCTTTCTTACTTACTATAGTTAATCTTAGGTAGTAATGATTAGGTGCATTATCCTGCTTATTTCCTTTGCTGCTCAAAGCTAGAATGCAACAAGCCTATTGTTTACCTAAATGCATTACCTTATTTCTGTATTCTGTTGATATAGACAGTAAAATAAGCCTGCTCTTTTTGTTGGTGTCTGTGTTTTTTCTGTTGACCCCATCTATTGGCAAAACAAAAGAAAAATTGGTTTTCTGAAACAAACCACCAGTGACGACAAAAGAAAATAGATGTCTCTTGATCACAGTTTAGCTAATGTCCAAAATCGTTCTACCTAGTATGAAAGTTCACTAAAACTGTCATATGTTACTTAGAAAAAGTAAAATTTTCCTTAGCTAGCAGAACTGTACTTTCCAAAGGCATACAACTTCTTATATGCTCCTACCCCATACTGTCCTACTTCCTTCTGTAAAACAAGAAATACTTTACTTGCATGTTTGCCTTTCTGATTTTTTTTTTTTTTTTCTGGAGCCATTTCTAGTCATTCTTTTAATCTCAGAGAGACTAGATTAACATTACTCAACTGATCTGAGTAGAAAACAGCTGATTCACCAAATACTGTTTAGTCAAATCAGACCATTATTAACATCAGAAAAATGGTAAAAAATATACATTAAATATTATTAAAATAGACTAACACTTATAGATAGGCTTCAGTGGAGGGCACAAGGCACTTCAGACTGTCTACTGCTGTGGTTCCTTCCCTTTAGAACTTGTTCATGAACTCTGCAACTGAGGTATTCAATTGCATATGAACTTTTTTCTGAGCAACAATATGATTTTTTTTTCTGAGCAACACATTTAAATTCAGCCACTGAGAAATTTATTTGACACTCCCCTTCCCCATCTGCTAGAAACCCAGCACTCTGTGGCTTTCAGACCTCTTAGACTTTTCATTGAATTACTGATTAATCTCCCAAATGACACACCTTATTAGATTTGGCATCAGAGAAGTTGGAAATCTTTTCCCTTCACTGCCACAATCAGATATTGGATGCTTTTCAGATGCATCTGTTGTGGAGATTTTGCCAAAAGAAAGGTGTTTCTTTTCCATTATCACAACAAGATATTAGGAGCTTTATAAGAATTTACAAGGTGTACATTGTTTTTCTAGAAGACAATGTTTTTTTTCCCCTTCAATGCTACGACCACTAATCTGACACATCTCACCTTGTGCCTGGTCTGGGGGTATTTTCACTGCATTTTCCAGTCTTTGTTTCCTATTTCCTTTTTTTCCCCACCATTCTCAGGCTTTTTTTTCTTTCTAAATATTCTAAATATCTCACAGAATTGAAACTTGTGGTTTTCTTCCTACAGAAGTTCTTCACTTCTTTCAAATAAATTTAACTATACAATCTTCTGGTTTAGATTTGGGTCCAATGTCAGAATTTGCAAAGCCTCATCTCCAGTTCCAGAGCTGCAAATTCCTGTAGCAAATGTTGCAATTTTGGATTAAATTTGTGAAACTCAGAATACAAAATTCTGCATGTTTTGTTCTAGCAGATGCTTGCAGTCCTGGAAAGCTTATCACCAGCAGTTCAAGCAGTTTAGAGCTCAGCAGTTAATTGTTTCGTTCCACCAACTCTGAGTAAAGAAAACTGCAAACTACTACACTTCTGCTTCTTTATCGTGTAGAATAGGATAATTTCAACTGGAGGAAACTGATGTAGGAAGTTGTAACAAAACTGCATTAAGGTCTGGTAGACATCTGCAGTTCCTAAATAAATCTTGCACTGACTTACAATACAGAAGTAGTACAATTCCATGTGGTTTTAGTCCCTTGTTAACAATTTAATGAAGGTTGTAGCTCTATGTCTGTTTATATAAATTTTATGCACTTTAAAGACACCAATAATTCATTTTCCCAAACCAGTAATTACCAGACCTGATCATCAATAAACCTGGAAAGTTTCCCAAACCACTGCTTAGAGATCCTAGTCCTTTCCTCACCAAAAAAAAAAAAAAAAAAAAAAAAAAAGCTTTTACACTGCTCTGCATACAAAGCTAGATGAGATCAGTATTTCACCATACTACATATTTAATAGATCTATGTGTGGTCAACTTAAAAAATTACTGGGGTGCAAATATGTTTACCCAGGAGCAAGCTCCAAAACATGAAGGGTTTGTATCATGTGTAAGGGATGCAGTTGCAGGAAGAAAAGGATGGCCCTTGTGCTTGAGGCACAAGAGAAGACGGGACGCAAGAGAACCAGCTTTTACCCCTCATTCTGCCAGAGCTGCTCTGTGATACAGCTCATATTTCCGAAATAAGATTTTAAAGTTTGCTACCAAGTCTGGCTGTATCTTTTTTTCTGTGAAGTGGATGGCAGCAGTACTTGCCTACCTCATAGCTGTTGTATCAAATTCAGTGATGTGTGAGAGGCAAACAACAAAGTCCCTGACCCTGCACCTGTGAAGGAAGAAATACAGGGATTTTGAGGAGCCAAGAACTTGCATTGCCAAGGAAGAAATTAACTTCTTTAATCTCTAGCAAATTGAGAGAGTAGATAGAATGACTAAATGGGCTGTAAAAAAATTACGATTCTAGATGAGACCAAATTGCAACACTCTTGTGGTCTTTATCAGGAAGGATGGGTGTAGGTTTAAGGGGAGGAGGGGAATGTTGAGGAGCAGCACGGGTCATCTGCTCCCTAAGGCAGAGGGACACAAGTGCAATAACACAGCCCCCGGACCAGGGACCTTACCAGCCAGCAGCACCCCAGCAAGGGGAGCAGGACAGGCTTGGAGAAAACAGCCAGCTTCAGCCATGAGGCTACACCTCCAGGCAAGTTCACAGCAACAAGGCAAGTCCAGGGTAAAGCTGGGAAGTCCATCCACAAGTCTGGGACAGGATCAGGTCTGGTGAGAATAACCAGAGTCAGATACAGTCCTGTGATTGCTGGGTAGGTCCGTACCAAGAAGACAGGTCTGAGAACAGGAAATGAGTCCAAACCAACAGGGTCCATGCCAGGCATGGCTGTGATGGAGCGAGAGAGAGACCAGCACTCCCTCAGCATCGCTGGGGCAGGGATTGATAGGGCCGGGCTGAGCTAAAACACCGGTCAGGGGCAGAAAGGACTTTTAGTGCTCTCAGAGCCCTGACACTGAATTTTGGTTGTTGGTATGTTTTTTACTTCCTACATAATCTCTGTATGATGATTCTCTGTGTACAATACAAAAATGATCTCCTACCTCACAAGGATACAAAAGTTGCACACATATTGATTTTCTTTTAGGTGAACAGAACTCAGTGGGATTATTACTGCAAGCACCTGCTCACCACAGTAAATATCTAGCATCCATTTGACCACAATATTGCATTTTTATCAAGCCAATTTTATCCCTTTTTCCCAGGAAAATACTAAAGAGAAGCGGTATTTCTGATGAAATGTCAATCTAATGATGTTATAGTTTGGATTCCAGGGTCTCCACTGATCGCTGGTTCAGACTAGGTTTCAGATTATACACTTAAAGGCACAGTTTGCTCATTTAATCCTTACTCTGCCAGTTACAAAATAAATTTAATAATTTTTAGATTAATCACACTACTTTGCTTTTAACAGACATTTTCCATGACCTTTTGGTTCACTAAAGCTGCATGTAAGTACTGCAAGCTAAATCCTTGTTGTTCAGGGCAGTCTAATCCTACCAGATGTTGATCGTAAGAGACTCCTAATGAATGAGAACTGGTCAGACCAGATGGATTACACAGTCAGATATTTTACTAAGATTTCCTTCTGCCGAGATTTATACTGTGTACTTTAAAATGTTGGACTGTAGGAGTTTCAGTACAGAGAGATAAATATATGTGTACAAAACAAATGCGTGAATTATAAGAAAAAAATATTTCCTCATTACATGGACAAAACATAAATTGTGAGTAATTGCAAAGGACAGATTACAATTTCTGGGATTATAAAAGATAGAGAGATCTCACCACATACGATGAATTACAAGCAAACATAATTATCCCTATTTTCATTCCAATGAAACAAACACATTACTCACATTTAGAGGCTTAGAAGCACTGAGTGAAACTTACTTTCAAGAAATACTGTATCTGAAGAAGAGAAATTGCGTAATACTAAACACTGATATTTGTCATTGCCCTTAGATATAGAAGAAAATTGAGGCATACTTTCATTGATATACACATCATATATGTAATTGCAAAATTACAAAAATGGGATTACAAAAATGAAAGAGGAGATAGAATCTTACTTTGAGCAGAAAGACAACACAAAACAAAAGATAAAGCATAGACAAACTAAAAGGAAACAGTAAAATTTTATTTAAGGTACTAGGAAAGAGCCTTGTTTACAGGAAAATTAAAAACCTAAATATATCGTATCGCATAAAGGAGAAATGAAATCAGAGATGTGTTGGATTTCCTTTTTGTGTTAAAAAGAAATCAGATATTTAAAAAACTCCACATATTCTGTGTGGTTTTCAGAGTGAGAGGAAGGGAAGAAGGAACCCTGGGATCTTGGGTTTTTACTTGGGAAAACTGTCAGTACAGGCTTTCAAGAAAAATATGACTATTTTCATTGAAGTAGGACTCTAGCACATGGATCTAACCTGGAAACAAATGCAATCAATATAACTCTTGCCTGCAAGAAATGCCTGAGTGTTTCAGACTGAGTGTTTTGAACTAGAGCAATAACGCTAGCAATAGTAGAACAAAAATAGGACATTGTATGGTTTTATTTTTTTATGTACATAACTACACTTTCCACTTAAAAAATGTTAATTTTCCTCCTTTCTGCCTGGAATGTCAACATAGTAAATACGATTTCATATAAAACCTCATACGCATGACTACCACACAGATCATACCTATTTAAACACAAACCTTTATAAAGGCACATATAAAATGCTCTAATTTCCCCAAAAATTCTCTAAAGTAGAATAATCTCCTTCTCATGTTTTTTGGTCACAGAATGTGATCACACTAATTGTAATCATGAACACTGATGTTCAACCTAATAGATGTGGGTAAAAAGAATTAATAGCAACTTAGGATTCTTGTGGCAGGGGGGATGTTTATTAGGGTTTTTTTTAGGTGACTTACAAACAGTTTGAGTTAGAAGGTGATTTTTCTGCAACAAAAAGATAAAATCAGTCCATCTTATCAAGGGGTGGATCACTTGCTATCAGGTATTTGAAGATGCCAGTATACTACAGTGAGATAAAAATTTATCTAGGAAGAAGAAACAGGGATCTGCACTATGACAAAGTATGAACAGATTAAGTCCCGCTTAATCTACAAGTATATTAAGGACCTGCACAATAAAAAAACGTTGAGCAGTCTGAAGAAACAAACTCTCTTCAAAAATACTGAACACTAAGACAAGTAAACACACAACTCAGTAGTACAGCAGGGAGGGAAAAGGCATAGCACATTCCTTATAGGAAAAAATCCATAATGCATTGCAAAGCCAGAAAGAATCCCAAGGATAGTAGGTAAGGATTGAAAGTTAATGATATATGTGATAAGAAATAGCAGAAGTTCACATGAAGATTTCAGGGGCACTGATGAACAAAACGGAAGCAGAAAATATACACAAAATATACTTCTGTTTCCTTCAGTGTGAGATATCATCTACAAAACTGAAGGCAATGTGGTTCTGATGGCTTCCAGGTAAATAGGACAACCACTTTTTTACAAATTTATCAGACTTGACTATTAGAAATAGCAGAACAAAAGCAAAAGGTCTGGAGGTTGTGGTATTAAACAACAGTATTTTTCACGTCAGGTATTCTGAAAGTAAATAGGAGCCATATTGACAACAGATTATTTAATAATTTGTAAACCAATGCCAGAAGCACAAGTAATTAAGTAAGAATTTAGAACTACTCATTTATTAAAGCAAGTGAAATTAATAAGACTACTGAAACTTGGTGCAAGCATTCAAGTAAGTAGGAGTGATGAAATACTGAATATTTTATCTTGGAGGGAATGCAGAGGCAGACAAGTAAAGGTGTTCTATATTATTATGTGTGGAGTGTAATTAGAATATAGAATGCAAAATATAGAATATATCTGGATCTTCTGATAAAATTTCACAAGGTTCAGAGTACATGTTTAGGCAAAAAAATACTTAAGAGAAATAAAAAATCTTTTCAAAACTACTTAGAATACATAGCAAATCTGCTTTACATTGGTGACTTTGGTCTAGATTAGGAAATAAGAACAGAATAAGATGGGAAGTCTCATGCTGTCACAGAAAAAGAACAAATCACAGCTTAGAAAATTATCATTAATTTCTTTTGAAGCATGTACTATTATTCCACCCTCAAAACCACTTTTGTAATAGTTTTCATGTAGCAAATAGACTGAACCAAAAATCAGGGACTCAACATCTGATTACATTACTACAGGTGGACAACATATAGTACTCATTAGTAATTCTTACATATGCACATATTTCAAACACATTTTTTACTCAGAAAGAACCCATTTACTAAAACAATTCAGAGCAGAATTCATTGAGAGGGATAATTCAAACAAAGCAACATGAACGATAATTAAATATTGTTCAAGAAAATGTTATCAGTACCAAAAGAGCTATGATTTATAATTACAAATGGAAGTGTCTTTACATAAAGTCCTCCTTGATTAAGCAGAATGAAAGCAACGGTAACATTTACACATTTACAGTCTCTCCATCCATGATGGATGAAATATTTTTTATTCCAACACTAACTAGGAAAGGTGTTACCTGGATATTGTCAAAGTTAAGATAAATGGGCATTTCTAAGGAATGAATCACCTCATCCATAAATAGATGTCTAAAACAGGTAAGATGAATTGCACCCTGGAAGTGCTTCTTTCTTTTCTCCATTAAATAAAAATGAGACTTGGACGACTCTGACACAGACAGTCACAGACAGCTGAACTGTAGCTGAATCCCAGGTCTCAAAGTCTAACCCTTTCTCAAAATCGTGTTCCAGTACCAGTAGCATCCACTGAAACTTAGAAATCCCAAAGATCCCTTACCTTCATAAAATGTTCTCAGGACAACGTCACAGGAGTGGGCTACATCCCCTGCATCCTTTCTCAATATGACCACCCAACAACTGAAGGAAAACACACAGGTTCTTCTACTTCTTGGCTGGTAGAGGAGGTTTGTATGAATCAAGGGTTTTTTGAAAAGCTTGGAAGTCTTTGTCTAGCTTGGATTTTTTCTTTCAGAAAACCTGAGACTATAAACCTGAAGCTATAGTTATTTACTAATGGTTTAATTGCATCAGACTCAGGGGGCTACGTCAACATTCATGAAAACCTCTGTATCCAGAGGTAAGTGTTGCTATCAACAGAAAACTATGAATACAAGCCTCAGCAGGGAACTAAAAAGAAAGAAACATTTACCTAACATAAAAATTAGATGACATTTTGATGAAGAGGAGATTATAGAAAACAGAGAAAACAGACCTATGAGAATACAGACGATATGAAATTATTACTATTTCAATAATCCTCCAAAACAGCAATCCACATTCCTTAGACTTCCTAAATGCAGAAAGGTCAGCAATATCAAGCTAAGATTTAATTCTGTTCTATGCCTGAACTATGGGAATAGTTGTCCTTATTGCAATACACTGGAGTATTTGGGCTTTAGGCTTTTTAGGAGTGGAGGGGCAGGTTTGCTTAAAATTTGAGAACAGTTTAATAAAGTGTTTCATTAACTTACTTTCCACTTGGCAATGTGCTGCTCCAAACAATTTTGTTTAGGTCAACTTTGTAAAAAAACCTTTGTGGTTTAAACTTTGTAAGTCTATATTTTTTCTTCAAGGGGGAAAACAGACACCACTTCAGGAATATAAGATCATCATACGATAATGTTGCACCAAATTATAATGTTAATATAAATAGACATGAAAATTTTACTATATGAAGCATAATTCCACCCCATGTTCCTTCCTTCTGGAAAAATACAGGGGAAGTTAACTTATCTCTCTTCTGACCCAAATAGGTTCTGCTACATTAGAGAACTAAATTAGATACTAACTGGAGTGATATTACTGAGCAGAGACAAGTAATCGGGAGATTTAAAAAAATGAATTTTCCTCTTTTTCTCCATTGTGTATCATTTACATTCAAAGAACTTTTTTCACTTGCACTTGTCTATTAAATTGTGCCATCCTTTTCTGTTTCCTTAAGACTGGAATTTTGTAGCATTGTACTGAGAACTGTAACTTTAATCTATTTGGAAACAGAAGAAACTAACCTGAATATACATGACACCAAAGTAATAGTGCATTTCTTACAGTGTTATGTATTGAAATTTCATACTAATGTTTAATTTAAAAAAAATAATTGAAAAAAACTTTTAGAATCTTTAAAGTAAGAAGCATAACATACTGATTAACTTTCTTCTGTCTTACATACTCAGCTGCTCACTAATACCATCCCTGTGATCACTGGGATTATTATCTGAGGAAACAACTGATTTACAAACCCAAATGCCCACCTTCTGCACATGCAAGCACTGCTGATCTGGTCATTCTGTCAAAATGCTTCAGCATCAGCTCTCTGTGACAAACACCATCTCTGCTTTTATAATGCAGAACAAAAAATAATTTTACAAATATTTCTGAAGCACAGTTTTCTTTTGCATTCCTTCTGTTTGTGGGACCTGGCAAATCAGCAGCAGCTCAGACCTTCCAAGGCTGGAGTGTGAATCTGGCTATAATTTTTGGCATCAAGAGTTTGCACTCACTCATCTGTACTGGAGGAACTGAGGCGTTATGAAATCCTGAAGAACTGAGATACTGTCAGCGTTAGAGGAAAATCTCTTTCCTTCTCACTTTCAAGCCTACAAGCCAGGAGAAGGTTGAAATCCACAGTTTTAGTAGTGCAGTCTTCACAATGGGAACCACATCCTTCCCTTTGGATCTCCTCAGACTACTCCATATTTCAAATAACATACATATTATCTTACAGGCTAGCTGAAAAGCTACATAACCTAGGATATGTGGGGAAAAAGATCTTCCCCAGATGCCCAAACATGCTTTCATCTACAGAAAGGACTTCTGCGAATTCCATCTGTAAATCCCAACTGGTGCCCAAGTCTGTTAGCCCTTACTACATTCTGATCTATATATTTCACATTGCTTTGTACAATGAGCTATAAAATTTTGGATAAGAATACTTGATAAGTTCCATTTTATTGTCATTTGATGCTGCAAGAAAGTTCAAATGGCCAAACACAACTAATATTTTTTCTATTTGGGAAATTCATTATTCAGTGCAGTAACTGCTGACAAAGTGTCACTTCCGTGTACGGTGTCGTGAACGTTCACAGAGCCTCCCACAGTACTCATTCAAGTAAAACTGTTCCCTACATCTTTTGAAGATGTCCTGTAACGAGAACTTAATGCTACAACTAAAACTTTTGTAGGATCAGCTGGTCCTGCCTTTAACTGTATGAAAAATAAATCCCCGAAAAACTATTTTCATCAGTTGCAGAACAGAAAATTTTAAGGCAGAACACTGCTTTAGGAATGAGTCCTTGATGACTTGACTCTACCAAACAAGCATACACATGATGAAGAATGCTGTCCCATTTGAAACTACTATACTTCCTTGAAGATGAGTCTTAGATAAAAACATGGACTTGTTAAGAAATTGGAGCTGCTTACCAGGTTACCCTTAGTATTCTGATAGTTACCAAACAGATTCTACTGCCTAAAATTGAAGATCCTGTTCAGGATCGCACAAGAGCATGCAGGAAACTAATACGCAATCAACAACTATTTTTAATAAAGAAACAGAATAGGACAACAGATGTTCAACTACTTTCAACAGCTCCAAACTCTTCTGTTTCTTAAAGCAGTATATTCATATGCAAGATTTTCGATGTCAGAGCAAGCAGGTCAGGAAAAAAAAATGTTCAGAAAACAAAAGTATTAGGGTCTATGCCCTTCATATAGGCTTAAAGCATATTGCAACAGAAGATTTGCCCTAAGCAGGAGGTGAAGATCCAGATACCAAGATGATCTGGCTAAAGTAAAAGTAACCAGCACGACCCATGTCCTTCGCTTTTCTTTTTTGGGCCGTCAGTGCACTCAACAATACTAATTAAGTTTTTAAATAAATTTTTAAATAAATTTTTCCTCCATCTCACCTGCAAATTAAAATCAAGAGTTTGTTGATCTGTTCAATAAAGAGTTGTTAATTATCTCTTTAAGGAAGAGATATTAACCTTAAGAACACTGAAGCACTGATTTCTGAGGAAACTATCCCTGCAGAGGGAAGCAGCAGCCATGTAGGAGCTGTATGTGCCTCTGCACCCACCTTTGACTACTGCTGCTACCAGGTAAGGACAGCAGTGGCCGAATTCTGCCCTACTATTAATCCGCCAACTATTAATCGTTGTAGGAAACCTCACTTGAGCCTACCTATCAGTGAAGGCTTCCTGAAGAAATGTCTTGATTTTACTGTTCTGTTTCCAAACCAAAAAAAGGAGAGGCGATCCCAGAAAATGTCAGAAAAGCACATGATGTGGAAGTGGATCATGTGTGAAATTAATGACATCTAACATTTAGTCAGCATGATAATGCCACCCATTGCCTCAAGAAAAAGGGTAAAATAAAAAATAAAGCTGGCAAACTCAAGACTAATAAAAGACACGCAGGCATACGATTTCAACTATTTAAATGTATTTTGAAAAGGTGCCATGCACTTGATACAAAATCAAATCATGATTTTCTGGGAAGCCCACGAAGTTGTGTCCCTGTCCCTTACATGTAGTGGCAAGTTGAAATTCAAGGCCACTTAAAGGAGTGAGGAAGAAAGTTGCGAGAAGTCTGCAATAGAAAAAATAGTTGATGTTTAAATGGCACTCTGGCATAAGGTGAGCTACAGTGGTTGCTGTCACCTGAGGAGAAGCAAGTTACAGGCTAAACTATTATTTTTGCTTCTTATTTTCTTCCTCTCTCCCTCTCCTTCCCCCTAGGAACCGATAATGGCACTATCATTTATTACATTGCTGATTCTCCCAAATTCATCATGAGAGACATGACTGTCCTCTGCTGAAGGCTTTGGAGAGTAACCACTTCTGTTAAAAAAAACAAGCAACTTCAAATGTGTAGAAGCCATAATCATATTCTTTTTGGAAAGCACGAATTTAGATAAGCAAGCTGGTTAACAGCTCAGTTAACCCATGCTAATTAAATTAATCCAGTTAATATATGCTATGCTAACTTCAAATTTACCTTCACTTGTTAATCAAAGTTAAAGTAAGGTAAAGCAAGATAAAGTAGCGGCTCTATTAAGGCATTTTCATTCTATTTTCTAGGACTACTAGATGATTAAACATTATTTCAGAATCTGGGGATTATCCCTTGGTCTTCCAAGTTTAAAGAAAATACAGAAACTATATTAACATTTTTTTGAATATTGAAGAAAATCTTGCAGCAACATTTCCCGCAATGGCGTATGACTGTTATTTCACACTTTATTTACTTCAGAACCCTCAGAAGGATGCCATATGGTGGTGATAATTTACTGTACTTGAGCGTCTCAGTTTGATTCACATACTTCCTCCACCGAGATTTCAATTGTTAGCTGAAGCTGTACTCCAGTTACCTGTGAAAAGTCCTTCTAGAAAAGACATTTTCCCCTGGCTCTTGTATATATCTTTTTTAACCCTGCAATGTCTTCATTAATTGCTCTTGCTCTTTGTCTTCTCCTTTGGCAAACTCCTATGTTCTGCAATTTCTTCCTTCTAATATCTTTTCCCGAAGCTTCTTAAATCACAATAATTCTTGCTTTATCTTCTATCAAGTCCTTTATAAATAAATTCTGCACATTATTTTATGTTATTCTGAATGGGATTCTGAATAGACATTATGCTGCATCTTGGCATATTGTCTCAAGCAGCCTTACTGTGGTTGCACTCATTCTTACAGCAATGTAGTTAAAAATACCATGGTGGCATCTTTTCATTTCATTGGCTTCACATTCTCTTTTCCTGCAGAGGAATTCTCCAGGGTCACGTTAACAGAAGCTATTTGGTTTAAGAAAGTAAAGCCAATTTTATCCATGACTGGAAAACGATACAAAAATATAAGCAGTGTATCAGTGCTGTCTGAGATGAAGTCCCTAATTCAGTATGGAAACAGGAAGACAAAATCTTTTCGGCTACCTGAGAATTACTTGAAGTGTTTTATACTACAAATTAAGCAAGCATTTTCATTCTGTGTCTCTGGGCAACTTGTTGGCAACTTCAGGTGCTGAGAATTATGCCTCTTTGTTATGGACTGGCAATCATCTCCTTGATCATGTGTGCTAATACTTTTTACTGCCGCTGCCCTTTTCATGTTAACATTATGGATTGTGCCTGGAATTCACAGAACATCTGGAATCAGACTTTACCCTTCTGTATCCCCATAAGAACTAACAATAATCTGGCATGAAAAAATGTTCTGTACTTTCATAAGCATACGTAATGCTTCATTTTATCTCTCTCAGGGAGGAGAGAATACACATAGCGTCATTAAGACTGATGCATTTGATTTCACCAGAATTGAACAATCTCCTTAAAAATAACTTCTATCTATTTCTCAGTTTTAAATAAATTCCATGCCATTTGTTACATGTTTTTAATTGATTTGAAAGATAATTGCCATTGAGCATTTTTTTAAAAACTATAACATTAATGTCCTGTAACATTAATCTCCCCCCTTTAAACAAGAAAGAGACCTAGAAGCACAGGGAATAAACCCAGTAGCCCATACAAGCAAACTCTGTTCTGGCAAGAAGCACCTGTACTAGACTGGGAGTCAGGAGAAAGGTATTCATTTTGTTTAGATGATGTTCTTTTTTTTTTTACAGAGTATTTCTGTTAAAGCTCTGCAGGCATATTTAAATTTACGTTTGTTGATCCTGCAATCTGAATAACTGTTTAAAGTTTCAGCTATTTATTAATTTTAGAGCTCAGAGACATTGGTGGATAATATCTGGAGCAGCTTGTTTCCATAAAACTAGGGTACTCCAAAGTGCCAGTAGTATAGGTGGTAAGAGAGCTTTTAAGAAATCACCATGATATCTCTACAGGAGACCTTTCACCATTTCTACTGACCTTTCATTACTAATTTGTGTGAATAACTGTTTTAAATATCTGTCTTTTGACATGGAACCAGATTCTCCTCCATATTATATAAGCACATCAAATTAGGAGGTACACAAAAGTTACTACAGACATTTGGGTCTAAAAAATAGCTTTTTAGAGAAAAGAGGAGGGGAATCCTCCCTCTTCCTCTCCCCCCTCTCCCTGCCCTGATTCCCTAGGTCACCAGATGATGTGATACTCCTAAGTACGGTCCTAAAGGAGAAGAGAAATGAAGAAAGTGAGAATATCTTATAATTCAGTGTGTTTCTTAGCTTTCAATCATTTCTCTAAACTACTATATAATAGAGCTTAATAGATTAACTTTCAGCATTACAAGGGGAAGTGACAGGCAAGTGTCTTCATACAACGTCATGGTGTGAAAGGAACCTACAGGAATTGAATGGGGCTTTTTACTAAGGCTATTTATCCTAGTGAAAACAATGATATCCAGAAGCAGAGCAACTTCCCCCAAAGAAGCTATACTGGATTCAGGGGGTACTTGGATCATGTAAACGATGAAGCCCTTACTGTCAACCTCTGTAAAATTCATGACGCATAAACACAGTTTCTGATGTTAGGGCTTTGACAAAAAGGGTTAATGGATTTTCTTGGATTTATTAATACTGTAAAGAGGTAGCAATAACCTCATTATGTAAGACAGACAAAAAGTATTGTGCTGGAGTTTCTGGTCTACTGTGGATGTTTCGAAGGTATTTTTCAAACAGGTATGAATGTGGTCTGCCCATTCTTTTAGGGAATGAGCAGGAACTTCAACCTATGTAACCACATTGAGATGCAGCAGGGAGCTAAGCTAACATGCTCTGGCTCTATGGCAGTGGTGACCAAACTTTTTTGATCATGCACCCCTATCAGTAAAAAAATGTTGAGCATGCATCCCCAATGTACGTGTATTTATTTATTTATAAATTATATATATGTTCTTGCTACTGTACTAATATAACATGCTTATTACGACATAAACAAAAAAATAGAAATTAAAAAGGATGAGATAAAGATGAAATAATATTTTTAAATTATTTTACTCATTAGAGGTATGAAAAACTCCTTCGTGCTCTCACTAAAGCAATGTGATTGAATAACCTTTGCTATTTTTTAAATTCTTGGTTTAACACTTACTGATACAGCAATTTGAAGGTCTAGTTCTAAGTTCAGTTTATTTCAATACTTGGTTTTAATGGCTGCTAGCTGAAAATGGTACTTCACAAAGACATATAGATCCAAACGGAGGACAAAAATCGCTGGCTACACTTACTAAACCACGATATTCATTTTGAAGTCCCATCCACGAATTACGCAAAGGTTATTTTTGAATTTTGGCTAGTAAGTTTCCATCTTTCCTGATGGCAATCAGTTGTTCTTGCAAACTAATCAGAAGGTGTTGCATTTTTATACATTTAACAACTGGGTTCAAAACTCATTGAAACTCTTGTTGGGAAGATTTTTAAACAGGCTAGAAAATTCGGTTTCTATTTTTTTTAAGTCTACAGATATAAGAGTTTTTATTAGATGACTGACTTGCATCATTTTTGGTAACAAAATTACATAATGATCAAAACATTTCCAAACATCTGTTTCCAAAATGCTCTCTCCATAGCACAAGTTTCTTCTGAAAAGCAGTAACTTTCTCACTCATTGTTAAAGCATCACCTTCACGTTGAAGGGACACAATAAGTGTGTTTATTTTTTTGAAAACATCATCTATAGACAGCTTCTTGTCATCACAGAAAAGGTCAGCAGGTTTGGAACACTTGTCTTTTTGTAAAAGAAAAATGTGTAACAACTTCAAGTTTGACAACTTTTTTAAGCACTTCACCACAAGAAAACCAGTGAACATCTGCAGGGTACAAAAGATTTTTGTGGTCATTCCACATCTCATTACAGAGTATTGTAAATATTCTACTATTTAAAGGTTTGGGTTTTTTTTTCATAAAATTATCTTCATCGATAGCACCCTGCAGCACTTCATGCACTTTCAGCTCCAGCTTCTTTGCTGCAAGGCTTGCCTATGGCTGATACAGCAAAGGAATTTCACATGTGATGTAACCTTACCTGTAACCTTACCCTGCAATACATTTTTTATTCCAGCTGCTCCATTAGTGGTTACACTTACACAGTTTTTCCATACAACATTACTCTTATTAAAGAAGTCATCTACTGTCGAGAATGTATCTTCTACAGTACATTATTCCTTTGGTGGCTCACAAAAAAGTATTTCTTCATCTGTTTCATTATTGAAGCAGAATCCAGCGAATACCATAAGCTGAGACATGTTAGAAACATCTGTACTTTCACCAAGCTGCATCAAACTCCTACACTCTGTGATTTGTTCTAATATCTGTTTCTTCAACTTTTCAGCAACTTTTCAACTCTTCTGTGCATCTTCCAACAGTATTTGCTGACAAAGGAATGGACTTCAGTTTGATGCTGTATTGTTTTCCTTGCATTATTTCAGTCATTTTTACCACAGCAGGAAGAATAGATGTTGCCCCAATACTATGGGGCTTTTTGTCTTTTGCTATGAACTAAGAAACCTCAGAATTTGCTTTTAAACATTTATCATTATGTTTAGTTTTGTAAAGTACTGCACTGAGTATCACACGACTTTAAACATCACTGAAAAAATTGTAGAGGTTTATCTATCTTCATGTTCTGGATGCTTAACTTTTAAATGTCTTTCTAAGCATACTGGCTTCATATGCTATCAATAGCTAACGTCTCAAGGCACAATATACACTTTGGATGAGGCTCATCATTAGCAACAGTAGCTATAAATCCATATATCAAGTAATCTTCTTGATAATTTTGCTCTTTTTTTGGCCAGCTTCTTGTCAGATCTGGTCAGCTCATCATTGTTTTTATCCATAATGGGGCTGATGAATTGCTCGTACCAGCAGTAGAAGTGTCAACTCTGCCATTTTCTTCCTGTTCGCTTGTACTGGCATTATCAGTATTATCTTCTAATTTGCCATTTCTTTCCAGGAATCTTTTTAAGCCACTTGTCCATTTTGTAGTTTAGTAAAAACTAGATAAAACAATCCATAAATCCACTTAACTGGGCACATGCAAACTGTAATACATCGCAATACACTGAAAGTGAACGAATGAGTGAGGATACCACTGTCGACCCCACCGCATTGCAAAGTACCCACTCTTCCCTCAGGGCACCTCATGAATCCTACATCACCATCTGACATACAGACCAACTAAATGCACCAGTGTTAATCTGTATATTAAATATTAGTAAAGCTTGTTTTCTTTCTTATTTGTTTAGGCAAAAATAAATATAAATAGAAGTTCAACTAGTTCTTTCCTGCACCCCAATGGGTTGTCTTGCACACCTTCTGGGGTACACACCCCCCTGTTTGGAGACCACTGGTCTGTGGGATCCTTAGCCCTCCTCACTCTTTAGCTGAGCACAGTTCAGAGTTTGCCAGCATCTGTCTGGATTGCAGCACGGATTGAAGGCAATCTGTGCCCACCTGCAAAAAGGCATACACTTCAAGACATATGCCTATAAAAAAGACATATGCTTAAAGTACCTAGAGTCCCTATACACTCCTCTCCCAAGACTGAAGACAGTCAATTCTATCCAGCTTTTCCACTAAAAGAAATGCCAAGAAAGAAATCAAAATTTAGAGGAAAACCATAAGATTGATTTGCAATTTGGAAATCGACTGTACGGTAAGAGACTAAATGAGCTCTAAGATGGATTAAGACAGAACTGAATCATGATGATACAGTCTGTACATGATAAATTACCTACTTAAGGAGATTTTCTAACTCCAATCTCTTTAATCTAGCAGACAAAAATACATAAAATATAGTGACTGGAAGTTAAAGATGAAATAAGACACATTTTTTAATGTGTATCACTAGCCACTAGGACAGTGACAAAGAATATAGTAAATTTCCCAGCCTTCAGGTGTTCTTGAACATGAATACATGGGAAACAACAGGATTATACATATATGAATTAGATTCTGTAGCATTTTTCTTTAGCAAAGCAAGAAAACATCTGGGGTTTGACTATGAAACAATTATTTCATAGTAGAGGTATAACCAAGCTTTCATATGTTCAGCTTCTTACTGGCATCCACTCTAACCCCCAGTCCAAAAAGATACCCTTCATTTATTTGCACCTCAGTGTCTGTGTCGACAAAATGAGAATAAATACCCACAGACAATGAAAATATCAAGTTCTTTTTAACTATTTAAGATCTACTGATGAAAAACAGTGATGACTTCCGTTTCACTGACAGCAACCTGAGCACAAAGCAGTAACATAATGTTCTGGGTCTGGCTGGAATGAAGTTATGAAGTCAACTCTCTCCACAGCAGCCTGTGTGGTGCTCAGCTTTGCATTTGTGACTAAAGCAGCAATGATAACCCACCAGTGCTCTGGCTATTGCTAAACAGCGCTTGCACAGTGCCAAGGTTTTCTCTCTGCCCCCTGCCCCCAAAAGTCATTAAACTGGGAATAGGTAAGATGTTGGGAGGGGACACAGCTAGGACAGCCAACTCAAACTGACCGAAGGGATATTCCCTACCATATGACATCATGATCAGCAATAAAAGCCCAGGGAAAGATTTTTACATTATACTATACAACAGTGTATTAAGATCTACTGGTATTTTTAAAGAAAAATACCAAGATTTTAATGCCATAAGGAAATGTATCAATCATTCAGTCAGAACTCCTGCAAAATAGAGGGCATAATGCTTCAGTCAGAAAGTACTGCATCAAAACCATGTAACAGAGGTTGACAGAATCTCAGCCTTAATAAACAAAATCCTTTTTGAAAGTCCTTTCTGCCTTGGAGACAGCAAATAACTTTTACTTTTTATTGCAGACATATTCTTAGGATCACACTTGGAATCTCAAGTCCCACAGAGTTTAGAATTTGCTTACCAAGTAATTGTATTTAGCTTTCTTTTTTTCACATATAAAACTTTGCAGACAGGCTTACCTACAGCTGAGAATGTTTCCCTTCTTCGCATTGCCGACTGAAATGCAAGCATCCATACTACGTACATCTGAAAATACTGGCATTATTTTTCCTTGCCTGTCTTTCATTCTTACATTAAATTTTACAGGGAAAAGTCTTTTGTACTGATAATTGAAAATGAATGTGCATTCAGTTGTAGTCTACACTTTTTAAATTGACATAGAATTTTTACCATAGTATCAAAGGATCTGGGAGCCTTGTTTAAGGTTACTTGGATTTCTAGTAAATGTAAATCACTTCATCATGCATTACCACAGACTGCTAAACATTCATTCAGCAGAAGTGATATGTCCACAAAAGAAATAAAAATTTATCCATTTAATTGCATTTAACCCTTTTCTTCTTATGAAAATATGTTAACCCAGTATTCAAATCCCAGTATGTTCCATATTCCAGTCAGAACTGCCTGATTTGTTGACTTCGATTATTGTCACCAAACTCCGATCAATAAGAATAGCTGTCACAACATACCAACACTCTGCTGTGTTTTTCGGTAAGGGACGATAGACAAGGGAGGTTAGAGGAGGTGCTAAGAGGCTAGCGTCTGGAAAAGATAGATTAAGTGTCGATACTCGCGTCCTGCTGTGCTCAGGAGTTATGGAATTAATGAGTTATCTGCCCGTTGCTGAAGAAGAATGGGGTGTTTATCTTTCCCCCTTACCCCAAAGCACGTTATAGCATGGATCCTACAGATTCTGAGTGCTTGAAGCCAGAATGCTTCACTATCAGCCTTATGGTGGTTTCTACCTACACTTCTCAGCACTTAGTTGGAATGAAATCACAAGAATTAAATATTGCTCTTCCTGCAAGGAATAACACTATATTTGTGGAAAATATTTTCCTCGAGTTGCTTAGAGATGGCTTTGTCCACTTCCTTAACCTGACTGGGTGGTAATAAACTTGCACCACAGCATCACCTCACCTGGCATCTCCTCTGATTCTGCCAAACTCTCAGCCAGGCTGTCATCCCTCCTGTAAAAGAGATTTATGTGTCCAAGCTGCTCCCTCACAACAGAGAGTAGCCCAATCCCCCTCATTCTTTGCCTGTGTTTCCTGTTGAGCTTGCATCCACTCACCGCAGCAGACAAGCCACGTAAATTCTCCCACTGACCCCAGTTATTCCAGTGATAGAGTTTGGTGACTGCATGTGCAGCTCCTCCTGCTTGTTCCCCAGGCTGCAGGCATTTGTGTACATTTGAGGCAGGCGTCCCTTCACCCTCCTTTATTGCTCCTGAAGTCTCTCTTGTTCCGATCGCCCTGCACCCTGTGATTTTGACCCCTGCCTACCATTACCTCACTCAACCGTGGGTCATAATCGCCCACGCCTGTGGTCCCTAGTTTAAGTTAGCCAATGGAAAGCAGTAGGAATCTGGACAGTATCACTGATTTTTTTCTATTGAGACACCTCAACTTGCGGTAAGAGATGCCCACGGGCTATAAAGGTAACTTAAATGATTAGCTTAGGCTAGACACCACCATTCAGGTGGCTAACATTACACAAAATGAATCCCAAACACGCAGCAATTCCTGTGAGCAAAGGCTGCATTCTGGCCTTGAGGAGTCAGTTATGCTGGCATGTTCTCAGCTCATTGTTAAAGCTGGAGCTTTACATGGCTCACATACCTTTAGTACAGGGAACATTTAAGAGGATGAAATCTGAACCTAGTCTTCTTTATAAGAATGACGGAAAAAAGTCTGGTTTATCAAGTCTATTCAGAATCAATCTTTACTTAGTTTTGAAGCTAAAAATTTGCCTAAGGGTATTGGTCAACAATATACAGGGATCCTGCCTGAGAAAGAAAGGTTCAATCAGAGGTAAATTTAAGAAACTGATGGCAAGTATTTTGTATGGAAAAAATAACAAACAAGTTATGCAAAGCATTTCAAGGACACAAAGTTTAAGCTAAAAAGGCAGTCAAGGTGGGAGGATTTCTTTAGGTTTGCATTTCTAGAGCTGCACAAAGGAAGTGTAATTCCAAGAGAAGAGAAAAACTAAAAACTAGTTTCCAGGTGAAAGGGTGTTGACAAGTTCTTGTTTTTTGCCTTTGACAAGCATTTGTCCTGAAGTGTCTAATATTCACATAAACAAAAGCATCCATGAAACCATGGGTGGATGGATTCCATCATCCATCACAGAAAACTTCATAGTAAATACCATGGTTTTTCATTTCAGCAAGCCGGACAAGTGAAGCGAAGCTGGTCTGAGGGCAGACCTCGGGACCGACTGCAGAAGGCTGACAAGGATAACACAGAGTGCTTGCCTGTTCCACCAGTGCAAAAGCAAACACTTTTGCAATCATTAGACCTGACAGAGGCAAAAAATAAGATTTTTACTGAGCTGTAGGCAAATTAGTTCGCTAGTACATCAGAATATCATACAGGCTGAAATTAAACAAATAAAGCTAAAGTGAGGAAAACAACTGGAAAACAAAATAAGAGCCGAAGGCTACACTGCAGCATATCATAATCAAAAGATAATTCATGTATTCCCCTCCTCTCCTTCTCCAGGGTATACCATTTCAGTGTGATGCAGACAGCCCTACAATGTGTGGTACTGCAAGGAGTATAACTTTTCAGTATAGCCAAAGAAATCTATCATCAGAGCTGGGAACTTTGCAAGCAAGACACTGCATGAGCATGGCAATTTGGATCAGTGCTAGCCGAGGGGTCTTCGAACTCTTATGAATTCTTACTGTGATTGTCAGGGCTGGATGCAAAAACGTTATAGTAAAAATGCAGATTTATATAATTTGTTCTAAGCATTTTGAAACAGATTTTCCTCCCTTATACCTTCCAACTAATGATTTTAATGCTGATATAAATTGCTGGTTTACAGTCTTAGAGAGAGAAGACATCTTGAAAAGACATGTGGACATCTTGATAAAGCTGGGCAATGATGAAAATTATTTGTAGGAAATGAAAGGATACACTTTTCATTGATAAAATTGCTGCAGCTGGATTCTGCAATCCCATTCTGTTTAAAATTAGTATCTCATATACAGAATCCCTTTAGATAGATGAAGGATACAGTAGACCATACTGCTACTACATGTGACCTCAACAGGCAGAAGGATCACAGAACAGAAGTTTTCAGGCTGGAGGCATGACAAGATTCAGAGGAGTTCAGCACAAAGCAAGGAGGGAAAGTGGGCCAAGTAAGGTCTGGGGAAAACATATTCTTAGTGACTGCAAACAAGCAGTTTGTTGTGTCCTGTGCTTGAAGGCAAGAGGAACTGTGGGGGAGTATGGTTTTATATTGAATAGGAGGTTTGTTTTATGGATGGATTCTTGCTTCTGTAGGAAGCCATGGTTTCAGCAATCACCATGCAAAGCACCACTCCTGATAACTGCAAAGCCCTAGCCTCCTGTTTCCCACACATACACTTCGAGCAATTAATTTTTCTAAATACTCTTGTTTATTTACTTATTAGGAAAAGCAATTGCATCCTAGGATATGCAAATGAGATGGCTTAACAGCTTCCCCCAGTCCTTGATATCCATTTGTTCTGTCTGCCAAGTTGCACTTGATCACAGAGTATTATTAAGGAAGCTTTGGCCTGCCCATTAGGACCTGCTAACACCATACATCGTCTTGTCTCTCATGGTGCACTTTTAGTTTCTCTTAGCCACCTCTATTTAGATTCGGGATGCAAAACGTGTCAGAACAAATCTCCACTATGTCTCTACACTGCAAATAAAGGCACAGTAAAGACACGTCTGCTCATGCCATACTATTAACTGTGTGTATCTGAGGAATGACTACAACAAAGACCAACATCTGCTCATTTCTCATCATCCAAACAACTGCCAGCTCAATGTCCATATACAGCCTGAATCTAAAAAAAAAAAAGTTTTGTAAGTGAAACTTTCTCTACAACACTATCTAATTCTGTTCTGTAATCCTCCTCCCTCTAGTACATGTGTAATTTGCAGAATGGAGTACAGGAATTCACCACCCACCTTCCTCCCTCGGAGCATTGCAGAGCAAATATAAGCATTTCTTGTTAGGCATCTGTTTAAGACTATCTGGACACGGTCCTTGTTTTCCACTTACACTGTACCTTTCTGGAACGGGCTGCGCTCCCATTTATTACAGTACTGAAAGTACTTGGAGCTACTGCCAGAAAAGGCTGCAGATGTTTACCACTCTGCTGATTAGGGCTCCGTCCTGGCGGTGGGCTGATGCGAGTTTCAATTCCTTTCAGAGGATTCAAAGAGAAGGGAACAGAAAAAAGAATTGCCACTACGTTGTTGTGTTCTTGAAAGAGAAGCTAAGGCAAAAATATCACCATCTGCAGAAATAGCTTTCTGAGAGAAAGGACTGACCTCCATTCAGCCTTTGAAGTACAGACGGTAGCACTCTAGGGTCCAGAAAATGATTCAGGGATGTGAATCCTGCATGTGCAGAAGCACATCTCTATAGCCCCAGAGGAAGGCTTTAACTTCCTGGAAAGTGGCAGGATTTATAATGCACAGAAATCTTAGTGCTGTCTCCTGGCTACCTTTACTAGTTCCTTGGTCTGTCTGCTGTCATCTCTGGCTCTGATTTTGGGAACACATCCGAAAATTATTTATCCACTACTCCATCAGTTGTGTAAGGAGGAAGAACAACTAAACTCCACAAGTCTTGGAGCTAGGGACAAGAAGCCTAAACACTTTTACAGACCTAGCTTTACGAACCTCTTTAAAGCTTCCTCTAGTGTCAAAGTAATCGCAAAGAGCTCTGGAGATGAAGCTGAGACAGCCACTGCAATAACATTTTTAGTGAATTTAACTCCTATTTAATATGTATGCAATTTAGCTTTTGACATTTACAGAAAGTGTTGTCTCAAGTTCTCTTTAACTGTATTGACTGCAGTCAAAGTTTAGAAATGTGTGTGCTGGAAGTTCTCATGCATTTGTTCAGCCAGGGAATACTAATACAATGTCCACGTAGCTTGTCTGATCTGGACTAAATAAGAGGCATTTGGTAAAATTTGTTCATAATGAACTTGTAACATCTTTAAGTGTATCTTCAATATCATGACAGTATGATTATTATCATAACATTTTCAATAAACATTAGAGTTTGACTAATTGTGTATTTTCAAACAAAAGGAAAAATTATATTTTTATTAAATAAGTTCTCCACAAAGTGATGGAGCACTGATTTAATAAATTGAAAATCTTCACTTGCAGAAGGAGCTCATGGTTACAATTCTGGTTTTTTAGATCTAGGAAAGAACAAAGAAAGGAGATTCTTGTTAAGAATGGGGTGTGTCTAAAATCCACAAGAACTTATCACTGAAAGGGATTGCCTGGGACAACCAAACAGTCGACAAATAGATTAAAAAAATCCACACATGGGAAGTCTCTTCATATGCTGTAGGCTGTAAAACACTTTCCAGAACCAAAACTTAAATCTGTAACAAAATATTAAAAACTACAGCTATAATGTTCCAAAGGAAGAGAGTTTAAAAAGGGGAGAATTTGAAAGTATCACCAATGTCTTAAGGTCCTGCAACAGCTGGGATCTGTTAAATTAAAATCCTGGAATTTCTAGGAAGCTTACCACATGTAAAGCCTACCACATGTAAAGTTCTACGCTTCATTTCCTGATTCCTCTTAACAAGATCATACAGACCATCCTTTGTGATGATTTGTTTCTTCTTGTTATGGGAATTTCTTTATTCTATTGAAACTAATTGCTCCCAGGGCTATTCCTTCCTGTGTCATCTACAACTTCCATAGGCTTATACATTGTTCTCCCCAAAGTAATGTATTAACACACTGAAACTAATTGCTCCCAGGGCTATTCCTTTCAAAAAAAAAAAAAAAAGTCACTATCAACTTCTCTATCCTGAGAATAACACTATTTGCTGCAGTCTTCCCTCTGGCTGTGTTCCCGAACTTCCTTAGAACTCCCTGCACCCACCCTACCACCTCTGTTCCACCCACCTCCTGCAGGGCACTGTACCAACAAACTCAGATTTCAGCTCAGCATTAAAATCCACTCTAGTAGCTCAAAGAAATCAATTATCTTACCATCTCTGACATAATCTTCCTTTGATAAAACTGTGTTGTGATTTATCTTTCCTGCCCTCTGCCTCCTTGTCTATTCTTTCCTTCAAGACCTTGCTATTCTTGTGTCCCATGAAGACACAGCAGTCTGTGCAGCAGTCTCTGGGCTTTGCTTTGGAATCCTCTGAGGACTCCTGGAAACCCTCTGAGAAACTTAAGGGTGTCTGCTGCTGTCAGGCAAGGATGAGATAAGGGGAGCCATAGGGTGTTGGCCCAAGGAAGCTCTAGCTACTTCTAATGAGCATGATCAGATGCCCTTGACCCAAGATGTCTGGAGCCTTTGTTGCAGTTGCCTTTTCATTACAGAAGGTCAAGAACCCTTTCAGCTGGTGCTCAAGAGAGGTCTATATAAGAGCCAGACCCAGAGCACAGCTCCCAGAGGCAGGCAACAGCACAGCAACTTGTGCAGAACGGTGTAAAGAAAGAGAAGGAAGAGGAAGAAGAGGAAAAAAAGAAGAAGAAAAGAGAGACACACACAACTGTGTTCAAACCAGCATAAACATTTTCAGGTATGGTAGTGATATACTACAGAGCAGTTCCCCAGCAAGTTTTGGAGTAGCTGACACTGCAAGGGTAGAGGCTTCAACTCATATGGTGCTTTGGATGGCGGATGCAGACTTCAAAGTTCCAGTCTGCACAGAGTGCCTGGAACCTCTCTCTGATGCTAAGAGAGATGGACCTCCATCCCGCAGGAAGTATGCTGTCTTTGAAGGGCTGTGCCACGAAGTAGAAGACTTACAGGAGAAAATCATCAGGCTGTACAAGATCAGAGAAGATGAAAGAGAGAGAAGTAGTGTGTGCTGGAAGTACTCATGAGAGGAATGGCTGATATGCCAGAGGGTTGTGCTGCCATCCAGAGGGATCTCAACAGGCTGGAGAAATGGGCTGACAGGAACCTCAGGCAGTTCAACAAGCAGAATTGCAAAGTCCTGAGCCGGGGAGGAACAGAACTATGCACCAATATATGCTGGGGGATCACCAGCTGGAAAGCAGCTTGGCAGAAAATAACATGGTAGACACCAAGTTGAACATAAGCCAGCAATGTGCCCTTGTGGCAAAGACCAATGGTATCTGGGCTGCATGAGGAGCGTTGCCAGCAGGTTGAGGGAGGTGATCTTCCCCTCTACTCAGCACTGGTGAGCCCACACAGGCAGTGCCAGGTCCATCTCTAGGCTGCTCAATACAAGAGACATGGACACACTGGAGAGAGTCCAGAGAAGGGCCGTGAAGGTGATTTAAGGCACTGGAGCATCTCTCCTATGAGGAAAGGCTGAGAGATTTGGAACTCTTCAACCTGGAGAAGAGAAGGCTTGGGGGGAAATCTCATTAATGTATATAAATACCTGAAGGGGGGGCAAAGAGGATGGAACTAGGGTTTTGCCAGTGGTGCTCAGTGACAGGACCAGAGCCAACAGTCATAAGCTGAAACATAGGAAGTTCCATATGAACATCAGGAAACATTTTTTAACTGTGAAGGTCACCAAGCACTGGCATAGGTTGCCCAGGGAGGCTGTGGAGTCTCCATCTGTGGAGATAATAAAAGGTTGCCTGGGCATGGTCCTGGGCAACTGGCTCTCGGTGGCCCTGTATGAGCAGGGGGTTTGGACCAGATGAGCTCCAGAGGTCCCTTCCAACCTCAACCATTCTGGGATTCTCTGAACTCCTAAAACACTACAAACATTACTGATGCCCTGCATATAGTTACCTCAAACAGATATTGGACATCTTCAGATACAGCTAACTCATATTTAAAGTCATACTTTGTGCTTTAGAGTAATAGTTTAGGTTTCAGAATGCTCCTATAATCTGTAGGTATGTCTAAACTGCCTTGGAAAATAATGTTTTTCTGGGACTTGGAATTAGACTTGTGATGTCAATTTGAAGTTTTTTTGGTGTGACCTAAGGCACAAGATTTGGAAAGAGGAAATGTCTGGTTGATGTGTCCCACATTTCTAAAAGTTTTGATACAGGTCAATAGCTCAAACTGTTCTGCCGATCTGCAACAAGGTTGATTTTTGTCAGCCTCAATCTGGAATCAATTTCCAACTTGTGAAAGTGTTTAGAAAGTAATTTTCATGTACACCATTAGCCTACTGCCAATCACTGGGAGCAAACAAGCTCAGGATATGCCAATGACAAACAAAAATTCTTAAGAAAAGGTGTGGTAATGAGGAATGTCATTAAATTTACCAGGTCACATCTCTCAAAGACACCTTCTCACTCAAATAAAAGACATTCTGCTCAACAATGTAGGACACTTCTTACTTACAAATGACCCCCTACTCTGTAGCTGAATGTGCACAGACCATTTCCTATAAAGAGGGACAAACCCAGGCTAAGGTTTTATTGCTCTACTTTGTCCCTATTTCCTATATCATAATCCTATGACCTTCCCAGAATCTCATGGCCTCTAAATATTTACCACGACCCAGAAGAACCATTCTAAATCTAGTACTTCAGTAGTGTTCAAACCCTCTAGAAGTCCCACTGTAACTTTGACAACTTCTCCCTGTTTCATTTCCATTGTATTGTCATAATTTTTGCAAAGAACAAAGGAAATTCACCATGGAAACTCTCTTTTCTAGCAAGCAGAAATATCTAGGTCTGCTACATGCCCCACTCCCTCTTGGAGGTGAACAAACTTCTCAAAACCAAAAAATAAAAAGTTTTCACACTGGCTTTCACACTCTCACATACAAAATCTTCACTCTGCACTTTGAGTGATGTCCAATAAGCCTCCACGAAAGTTAAGTTCCCACTTTTCCAAAGGACATGAGAACTGCAGGGCAAGTTTTAACCACAGAGCCTGAGTCACCCTGCAAATGGCAGATTAGCTTTGGACAGATGAGCTGATTCACAACACAGTGGAATGACCGCTAAAATCAGGTGCAACAGAGAAGGCAGAAACTTGGAGGTGGCGGGGAGAGGACTGCCCCTTTCATCAGCAGCCTGCAGTTAAAGGGGAGTAAATAAAACGCAAAACTGCACTGGAAGCCAAGCTATATGCAGATCAATCTGCCTGCTCCAGACAAATGAAGAAAGACTGGCCAGATGTTAACAGTTAACATTCTTATTTCTCTAGGAGATTGCCTGCCTGAGCCATATGCTACAGAGTGGTTCGCATCACCAGTTCACTCAAGATCCCCAGTGCAACACTGTACCACAGATAATCAGAGGATGAATGGCATTGTATTAAGGACAGGGCAGGTACATGTTTGGAGGATGACTTAAAATATGTGAAAAAATCTTAGAAGGCTAGTGTCAATCCTCATCTTGGACCCTTTCTTCCTTTTCTATGGAGTAAATTAATAACATGAAAAGAAGGCAGAAGTGTGACTGTGTGACACTACATATGTTCCTCTACATTTCTAGATTTGAAATCCAAGAGGGATGACTGTGATGTCTTTTCTTAAACCCCTTTCTTAGGGAAAAGGTAACCCTGGCCCTGCAAAGGTTCCAGTTTCCTCACAGGGCACAAGACATTCTGCAATCTGCTGAAACTCAATCCCGAATCATCACAAAACCATCTAAAAGCAAGAACGAAGACAGAGAAAAGATGGTATAGATCTCAGTTAGATACAACTAGAATACAGAAATAATCACAATTCTTAGGAAAAGATTAGTTTTTTTAAAAAAAAATCCCAGTAAATAATGTATCCATGAACAGACACTAGCACTGAACAAAACACAAAAGAACAATTAAAAATTACTCTCATATCCTGAGCTAATTCTAGCTTTAATAATTCATAATGAAAGTGACAGGAGATAGACATATTTTTAAAATCAAACTTAAGTAATGGCCCTAGTCCTGTACATGCTAACTTCAAGCAGTTTAACAGCTGCTTTATCTTCTCGACTCTAGCGCTTGCAGATTACCTTCCACAGGGATTGGATTCTGTTAAATTTGTGTACTTTTCTGGGAAGGTTCATCATTCGAAAAGACATTCCATGTCTCTTACAGGATTTTATTTTAACCTCTTAGCAATCAAGACCCTGAATTCTGCTAAATTGTTTCAGAAACTTTTTTTTCAGTGAAGTGAGCTTATTCTCTTCTGATTTGGACAATATCACATTTTCCTACTCCTCATCTACATCACGTGCACAACTGTGCCCACTTTTAAATTTTATCACTGCACTATCAATTTTAATTTGAAAATATTCTGCAATTGCCTGACGAATGGAAGATAATTAGATCCCCAATCAACACTATTGTGTGAGGGGAATGCTTGCAAGTTGAATCACTGTTTAGAATCATATTTCATCTTTGTATTATCATTTCTAAAAAACAAGCACCAAAGCATAGCAAAACCCAAAACAGAACTAGGACAATGCTGTGGTATAAGCAATAAAATTTCAATGTGCAATGCTAACATCTGTTATAACAAGCATTATCTTGGAACATTTTTTCAATATAATCTAAATAGGAACTTCTTTCTTTGAGTATGGATTAGTCTTGGGTTTAGATAAAGTGATGATTTTTATATCAGATCCACTAGGAAACTCTTAACAGTATGGATTTTCTCAGCCAGGAGGTATTAGAGGTATAGAAGGTACTGATCATTCCACTCCTTTATCTTGTGTTGCAAATACCAACCTATCACACACGTACAATATAAGGTTTGAACATGAAGGAATGGTGGGCAGTTCTCTAAAAAAATTCTTAAGTTTGCCTTGGTTTTGTTCAAAACACCTGAAGTTTGACAAGGACTTATTCAGTTCATGAGAACCCTGGGGCCTCTTAGGGTGATAGCAGAGTGTGAATCTTCAGTGCAGTATGAAACAACCATATATATATCATTGTATAGCTCTAATTCTCTGCCAGGTGATGTTCTAACCTCTTTTCTTTTTTTGTTTTTGGAAGCTAAAAAAATTTAAGAAATGTATTCAGAAACACAAGAAAAGGTGAAAAATATTGGATAAAATACTACTGCCATAAGAAAAAAAAAGGTTCCTAGCATGGATGAACTTCGCACAACTGGACAAAAAGACACTTATGCATGATCTTCAGAAAATTTCAGCAAGTGACCACTTATATTTTATATGCCTAAGTATCTTCGTTTCAGATTCTGAAATTTCTTACTGAAAGAAATGTCTCAGTCTCTTCCATTTTAAATTACTGCAGTAATTCTTCCCCTTTAAACCACTTATAAACACCAGGAAAGACATAGTTTCCCATTTATATGAATAGTAACCTGTGATATTGGTAGAAGTCACAGAGATTGCCTTTCTGTGAAGATCTTAATGTATCAACTTGAATAATAGGAAAGCAGAATTATAGGACAGAACAGGGGAATTTATTCTTTGCAAGCTCAAGAGAACTTAAAGTTGTTCCTAAGAATTTGCTGTAGAAATCAGGCAAGAACCGGGAATAGGGTAATATGAAAGAAGATCTCAGGTACATCTATGCCTGTACCTCTGCTTTGCAGGACAACTTAGAAACCACAAGGAGGACAGAATCTCCATATTTCTGTTTATCAAACTCATTGGAACCATTTTGGTAAAAGAAGAGTTGGGCTTCTTAAGATCAGGAAGAAACCAAGCAAACCAAAAACTCATTTCTTCAGAATGTATGAAGCTGGATTAAATATAGACTGTTTCACTAGCATTTTTACATCAGTAGTTCACAGATTTCAAGGTATACATCCAAGCTTGGTAAAAATTTGCTTTTGTTTTTCTTTTAAACCAGTGAAAGAAAAATAAAAAACATCTTTCTTTGATACAGTATATATTTCAACAAATGCTTAAAGAACATTTAGGGCCATATCAAGGCATCTCAAGCATCCTCCAAACACAGGAAGAATAGACTATGTCAATAACTGTCCAGTAACAATGAAAAAACTACAACTTTTGGCTCAAAACCTTCATATTAGTATTTCAAAGAAGGCCTAAAAACTTATTATATTTCCAATCAGCTTTATAAATATTACTGAATACTGGGCAGAAGTTATCTGTTTATTTTGTACTGACTATAGCAACCTCTGTTAGAAGATTGTTCCTTCCCCAAAAGCAGCTGGGCACATGGAGATGGGAGAAATTCCTGGGTGAAGCCAGGAAAGGAAAGACATGGCAGACAGAGATCTTTTAATTTCCTTTAGAGACAAGAATATGAACCAGTAAAAGAAATCTGAAAGGCTTTGTGGAAAGAATGAAATGACACAGGAGACAAACAAAAAGATGGATAGAATACAGGAGTAACACAATGATATCTTGAAAGAATAAGAAACATTAGGAAGGGATGGTTTAAAAAAGTTCTACAGTTAAACAATGACATTTATGTCTCAGTTTTCCTGCTTTCATTCTCTTCTCTCCATGCCTTTTCTCATATTTTTCTTTTATTGCCTTCCGTGTCTCACATTTCTTATCTTCTGCCCCTCTTTTCTACTTTTCTGCTCTCTAAGTTGAAGGTACAGGGCTCCTTCTAGGATGAAGTCACTGGGTACCATTCAGAGCTTCCAGCTTAAACATTGCTGTTATCTGGTAAATTTGACGCTTCCAAGCTCATTCTTGGAGAAAAAGTAGTATTTTTCTCACTGCCCTAAAACCTCTTGCCAACTGTGATGGACAGTGGAAATCTCTGCTCTTCTGACTTTTCTCAGAAGCCAAGCCTGGGAAGTCAAAGAGTGTAATCCCACCTTGAAGTCTGCATAATATATACCTACAGCGCTCCAAAACTGGTGTCTCAAGCTCGTTTTCTCACTGAAATTTGAAAGGTCACCAGATATCTCCTTTCTTTTCCCTGCCTAAGCTCTCTCAGTCCCTCAGTAACCCTCTCATTGCATCTGCTTATCCAACGAATTCTTATCAGACCTGACCACTAACTCAGATCCTAGTTTGCAGACTCCACAGTGAGACAGCAAAGCTACAATAAATAAACTTCTAGATTAGTAAAACTCCTACCCTGCTTTCTCTGCAGGAATATACTATGTTGAGAAGTCTTATTTACTAGCTGTTTTTCTTTGGAACTATTTTCCTTCTTCTAGTATTACATTTTCTGGGATAAGAATTCAAATTTATAGATGCTGAATGCTTTCAACCTAGGTAAAAAGGACCCTGACAATCTGCTGATTTTTGAAGTAGATGTCAGCGTACAAAACGCAGCACAATCTTAAGAAATCCTAAGAGTGTTAATCACATCAGCCAGAGAAAGTGCTATTTTGTCCACTTACAAGGGTTGTTTCTCTTTAGTTTTTGTCACCAAGGTGTTTTTAGGTTATTAAATTCAATGAAGATTGTGACAGTGTCACAAGAGAGACTATTTTATCTTTTATTTTTCATATTGTTAATCCATTTCATTACTTACTGCACACTTCTCATTTCTTCTGTCTTTTTGAAATGCCACCTACACTGATAAAATTGCATTAGGAGTTCTCAATATTTCCAGGAAGAAGAGAAATCTCATAAAGAGATGACTATTAGAAGTAGAGAAAAACAAAGAGTCACTTGAGACGATCAGAATTTAACTTGTTTTAAAAACAATCCCAGACAAGATATTCAGTGGGAGGGAAATATATATTTTTAAAAATCTAGAAATACAATGAATATGCCACTAAATGTGAAGTTAAAATGCAGTTTCACTGAATTTTAACGTGACAGTGGAGCTAAAAGAAACAACTGAAGCCAGTTTAGAGGAAGTGTTCTATCACAAAACAAAGAAGCCAGAATCCCTCTTAGTGTACCAGTGCAACCAAGTGCCAACTTTCAGTTTGAAACATATTATGAACCAAAAAATGTGTATAAATAAAATGAGCAACACGCGGGAAAGAACAGTAAAATACTGAAGTGAGGTAAACTAGAATTACTGATTAGCAAATAGAGCATCACCTGAAAACATGATTACACATTTTTTTGTTTCACAGTCATATTCTGAAGTCTTTAAGTCTTCTACAATACTGGTGGCTCCCAACAGTTTTGAGTTATTGAGAGTTAGGTATGACCTCATTCTCTTGCCTCTTCCCACCAAAACATGAAACACAGCAAACACAGACCACAGGAACATTGCGTGGTTTGCCTAATTCAAAATACAATCCCAAACAGGTAGTGCTAGACAGCAGCAAAATTGGAGGCACCAATTGCTGCATAATCTCCGATCAGCTGAAAGCTCACCTGGGAATTGGAAACAGGACATGGTCAGGACTTTTCTGAGAACTGTGTGTGCAACAGTTATAATTCTTCCGGGATGATAAACATTAAAGCTAGCCTTGCTTTGAGCAGCAGGTTGGACCGGATAACCTCCTGAGGTCTCTTTCAACCTAAATTATCCCATGATTACATACACCATAGCAAACACTTAAAGTTGAAAATCCTGAAAATATTTTGTAACCTCATTTATAAACCTTTGCCACAGAATTATTAACTTTTGAAACAGAACCTTCTCCCAGAGGATGAGAACAGGGCAGCAATCCACAAAATCTAGGACACAGAAGCACAATAGGTATGAACTTGTCCTAGTTAAGTAACAGAACTGATGAAGTTTGTACATCACTGTTATACTGAGATGACTTACACAATTTAAATATTAATCCAATGGAAGAGACATTTCTGGGTGTACAAACAGACCTGAATAACTCACACAGGGTGCTAACAGTGAGCTGTGCTATTGGCAACCATAGAATTCAGGTCACTTAAAAGCTCATAAATCTTGGGACCCAGGCAAGGCCAAGAAAGGGAGCCTCAAGCCACGAAAGCAGTATCAGATATATAGATATTGCCCATGTGCTTTAAGAACTGAAAGCATGCTGGCATAAACCTCTCCATTCTCTCTGTCTTCCTTTTGTCTCTCTATGTGACCTGGAGAATAAGGAAGATGTAACATCTGTTTATAAGAGACAGAAGTTTTTCCACCAAGTAAAAGTAAATGGGTGGTAAAGCAAAGTCTCTGCAGGGAGGGGTCCCAAGGGAAATGGCTGAAGTAGAAGCAAGAGATCCTCTGTAATTTTGGCCTCCAGAGATAAATTGGAGTAAGACTGATAAT
This sequence comes from Cariama cristata, assembly GCF_000690535.1. Taxonomy (NCBI): domain Eukaryota; kingdom Metazoa; phylum Chordata; class Aves; order Cariamiformes; family Cariamidae; genus Cariama; species Cariama cristata. The sequence continues at coordinate 46,024 of NW_009627094.1, forward strand.
CTAAGCAATTGAGACAACTGTCCCATTACAAGGCAAGGTAAACCAAAAAAACAGTTTTATGACTTTCAGGGGCGGCTAGCTTGTAGACAAGTTAGGTGAACTTTAAATATCAGGATATAAGATCATAGTACAAATTGCAAAAAGACAAAAGGCAGTGATCCAGCTAAAGAAAAAAGTGATCAGCCCCCAAAACACAGAAGTTAGATGGCAGCTGAAGAGATGCAATTAGAGTTCCTGTTGACTAAACTATATGGGTATGGAGTCTTCTCTATATAACATGAACAAGAAGACAATATCTATCCCCATATGTGTTTAGGTGGAAGGACAACTGGAGGAAATGAAGATAGACATGCAAATTGTTCTAGATTAAAAAAATAATGAGACATCTGTCAAACTCAATACAGTCTTTCTAGGAGATGGAAAAACGAGAGAGAGAATTGCTCTGTCTTGCTGCTAAGAGTAAAACCACCTGAGTTACTACACAGGCTTCTCTAAAGACCCCATTAATTTATATCTGCTTATTTTATTTTATATGAGAGTAAACAGAGATGACATTCAGTTACTTCTAGTCTAGTGGCTTGTAATGCATTTTCAGTATAGAAAAGAAGAATCATATCCTAAACTCTGTGCCATTTTACAACAAAGAGGTAAGTTTTAGAAGCTATTCAACAATTTTGTCACTTCCAAAAAACGTTAGAAGGGTAGTTTTGCCTGATGTTCCTTTAGAGGGAAAATCATGGTTTCAGTGGATGTACACACCTATATCAGCACCTGGAGGTCATTAACAGGCCTTAATGGTCCCTCCTCTGGGACCTCCACCCACACCTTTAGTCCTGTGTCTTCAGGTTGTGCTATGGACCTGTCCAGCAATCACTAGACCTGACCCTGACTCTGATCTATGAATTGATTTCCCACCTTGGCTGTGGACCTGCCTCATCGCCATGGACATACTTGCCTGATCGTCTGCACTCTTGGCTGAGCCTGGCCTCAACCTCTGGGCCTGCCCTCTCTTGCAGTGGGGCTTGGCTCTGCCTGGCCATCGCATGTTCTCCCCCTCAGCTGCTGGTGGCTCCCATCCCTCACTGCTCCCAGACAGCCAATTAATTATTTCCTCCAGTTTTTCCTGTGCTTTCACTGTCTTCACAGGGAAGAGAGAAATTCTGCATGGAGCTGAAAAAGGAAGGATGGAGCTCTAATAATTTCAAAAGCTCAGGACTCAACATGTTTTAGAAAAATCACTTGAATTCAAAGAAGTTTTAATCGGATCTTGCATCACCTGAAAGCTTTAATGAAGCACACTAAATTGAGTTTGCAGTTTGACACAGAAGGTTGTTGCTTACCTTTCAAGAGGAATGGCAAGACTTTGAACTCAAGTATAGCACTCTAGCAAACCTTTGAAAGCTGCAGTTTTAACATTTCTTAAGTGACCCTGACAGACATGAAGTCCATTCCTCTGTCCCAAAGGAACACCAAGAATCCCTATGTTGTGTTTGTTTAGTCTTATCTTAACAAACCCTACAATGAAGATTCAATGAAGATTCAAGCTACCCAGTCTATTGCACTGTTTTCCTCTTTTAATCTTTCTCAGAATACACGTTTTTAGATTACTGAACTTTTTTATAGATGTGTCTGATCTACTTCCTTCTCAAAGATGATACTAGACCTGATGTTCCAACTTACATCTAATGAGCACTAAGCAGAATTGAAGTTTACTCTGTGTGTCTTCAGTGTCAATATTGCGTTACATTGGGTGTGGTGAAATGAGAGCTGTTTGCTTCCTTTCTGCTTTTTACAGTAGGTCAAGAAGTTTGACCTTCTTGACCCTTACCCAGTCTGTGATTCATTGCAGTGCTTCCCTTACCTTTCTCTGCAGTTCTGCTGCCTAGATAGCTATTTTGCATTTTTTCTTTTGTATATAATTTATATTAAGACCTTTCTCTACTTGTCAAGATCATTCTGAAAACTAATCCTGTGCTCTGCAAAGTGCTTGCAGCTTTCCTCAAGTAGGTATCAACTGCAAAATTAATAAACATTTTCTCTGTCCCATTATCTAGAGAAAATCTTATCTCTTTCTAGAGAAAACCACTTGACAGAATCTCATCCTTCTCGTTTGACATTGAACCACTGATAACTACTCTTTGAAATTATAATTCCAAGTCAGAGAAGGATAAAACATATCATATTTTTGGTGACTTTTTGCCTCAGCATTCGTTTTAAAAAAAATATTCAACTGATATGATGTCAGTTAACCTTGGTGGCAGGAATATTGGTTAGAGACTGCTCTTACAGTATCTTCAAGATCAAGTTTCCCTGCTTTTCTTTAGGAACACCTTTAACATTTTTATAAGTCATAAAACGTAACACTTATCATCTACCCCATCTCCTCAACACCTGTTATATTGTCACAGAGGGAAATTAGATTGCTTTGCATGATTTATTCTTGACAAATCCATTTTGGTCATTGTTCAGTATCTTTTTATCTTCTGGGTGATTCCAGATTATCTGCTCGAGTATCTTTCCAGGAACTAAATTTAGCCTGACTGGTCTATAATTTCCTGGGTCTTTATGTGTTTTTGGAAAGACAGACACAAAAGTTTCTTCCCTCCCCCTACAATTCACTCACTTTTTACCCTTTAATTCTGAAAGCTTGTAAGGGAAGACTCTGATTTCTTAAGTACTCCATAGTGAACTAATTGTGCCAGACAATTTGAAAATATCTGACTCATCTAAGCAGACTCTAACCTGTTCTTACCCCTCTTCACTAGTTGTAATTATGCTAGTTTTTCAGAATACAGTCAGCTTTTTTTTAACGAATGCTGAGGAAAAAACCAACAACCATGAAACTGGTATGCCTCTATGTCTCTATTAGTTTTGCCTCTCTGTCAATTAATGGGCCAACTCTTAAAATGTCTTGCTCTGATTAATTACTTATAGGATGTTTTCTTTTAACTCGTCTATTGTTAAAACCATGCTTAAGGCACATGGTCCATAGTTTATAGCAATTCCTATGACCAAAATGTTGCTTAGGGTGAAACTCTGAAGATTTGGAGGTGCATAGCATATCATCTTATCAGTTCTGGGGGCTTCAGTCATTTCTGTCTCTGTAAGCTCCTCCAATATTTTCAGCCATAGACTTAGAAGATTGTGTGTCTCAGTGTTCAGACCAATGCTTATAATAAATCAGAGCACGAAAGGAACATGATTAAATTAGATTTATTCTCTCTTTTAAGGGAACCAATGTCAGGATACAAGCCTCCTTCAAAATCATACACTTTGGCAAGGCAAAGAGTATAAAGGAACCTTTGCTACAAGAAAAATGTGGCTTTTTTGAGTTAGGTACAATGATCTTAGGTGTAAAAAACAGACAATGGAAAGCATGGGCAGTTTTACTATAGACAGTCAATAAACCCCAAAAGGGAATTAAGTTTATTCACTACAGCAAATCTGACCTAGTAAGACAAAGGCAAACAAGACTTTCTTTTGACTTAATTGCTATTAACGGAGGCACTAGCTCCTTGGAAGTCTGATATTAGTAGCTCTCTTGGTGTACTGGAAATCATGCAAATCTTACCTCAGAGAACCTTTGCACATCCTGGGTTAAAGTTCCTACTCTCTTCCACTGATAATATTTGAGTAACTTCAAAATTGCTGGATTCACTGCATTATCAGATGGCACTGTCCGGAAGAAATAAGGATATTTTTTCTTATCAGCCAACTCTGGGGTTGTTGCAGCAAATGAAAGCTGAAAAAAAATCAAACAATAAAAAATGAAAGTCACTATAAGTAATCTAGCAGCCAGAAGAAAAACTTTGCTCTTCTCAGTGCCACAAGACACAATACATGTTTTATGGTCATATATAGACTTTTCATCATCACACAGCTTGAAAGTCCTACCAGCACCATTTACTCATTTGCTTTTAAAGGGATTTCTGAAATTCCTTAGCTCTATAAAGCACCTGCTACAAAATTAAACTAGGGAATCTTCAAAGTCAGTGGTGTAAAATCCTCTCCTAGAGATCATGCATCTTACACATTGCGCAGAGCAAGAAGCTCTAAGGGAGTAAATCTCTATGATGAATTCCCATCAACTTCCTTCTACATTCTCTTCATAAAAGTTGAGAATAGCTCCAAGGGGATATTCTCAAACTCTTGCATATCTTTACATTAAAGGGTGAACCTCTAGTAGCACTTGTTCCTATCTTCATGTAATAAAACAGCTTTAGGCAGCAGAAAAAGAGAAAATAATTATAGCAGCCAAGGCTGCAGCTCAGAAGTTTACCTGGTTCTCAGTTTCCTCCACTGAAGCAGTCCCCTGTGATCTGTGTTATCAAAGGGAACTCAGTGGCTAATTCTACACATCTGAAACTAACAGAATTTGTACATGGTTTGAGAATGCTTATAATGAAAGAAAAGAGTAACACACACACACACTCCCCCAAACAGAGAATTTCACTGAATTCTTCTGCCCAAGTTAAAGGCAGCACATTTTTGTGAATGATTTTCGGGCAGTGTTATGAAGGGAATGCCTGCATATTCACTTTTTGAAAATGCTCCTATTCCAAAGATATTTGTGGTCATTCCCTCCAGTATTTTTTTGGTTGCTAGGAATGTGTTTCTCAAGCTTTTTTTTTCAACCATGCATAGCAGTTGAGGCTTTTTTTTAAAGTACTGATTTAATGCAAATTGGTTTGACTGTCAAAACATAAGCTCCCTAATACAGTTATGTCAAGTCTTTTAAACTCAATAAAGAGTCAGAAAATGTAGGTGAGTGAATTCAAGCCTATGTAAGTACATCCAACCATAGCATTAAGTTTACACTTTCTTCAATCAAGCATTCAGTATATTTGGGCTAGACACTCTTTTTTGAAATACAGAATAGACAATTTAAATCTGAAATAACAGTTCTAAGCTTTTCTTCATGTTTATAAAAATCTAGATTTAGACTGGCACAGACAGGACTCATTCTCTGTCTGATTTTAGACTCATAGAGCATATTGCATTGTTATAGCCACCTGAATATAGTTTATTTTCCTAATTGAAACCCCTGAAATCCAAACAACTTAAACTGTGCATGACTAGACAGTTTAAACTATATCATTCAAAAAAAAAGAAGATTCTTTCTCTTCACCAGTCAGTAGCTGGAGAGTATTTTTAAGACCTTCTACTGCCATTTAATTCTCAGGTAAAACATTTTTAATGTAGGAACTGATCTTTTATTAGATTTCATGAAAAAAGTACACTATGAGGTACTGGATATTGTCATCTTGATTTTCCAAAACCATATTGGTTGGCTCACCTATAACTTAATAATATTTAGTAATCAGCAACAAGTTTGTGAAGAGCTGACTTCAAGGGAAAAAGGATGAGGGTCTGCCAGGTTAGACCTAGTCAGCTTCTCTGTCTAGCCTTTTAACACTGAACATCATGCATCCAATGCACAATGAAAGTAGAAATAAGGACCTGTATCTCTGACTGAAAAAGAGAGAAAATTTGACTTTAGAAATCCAGCATGAAGAGGAATGCCTCTCAGTAGCCTGGCTGCTTGCAGCCTGGTGACTCCAAAGGACTTGCTTTTCAAGTTATTCTGGTTTTGGATTGAATGTAAGTTGATTGATCCTTAAGAAAATGAAGTAAAGAGCAACACTGAAGTAACAGTAGTGACAAGCAACATCAGCAAGGTTCACCTAACTCAGGTTCACAGATTGAACAGTAAATTTTTCTGATCAGAAGTATAAAAAGCCTTAGTAATGAGAATCATCTCTATAGCTGTGAGCTGGCTTTAGGACAAATATCTGTGATATAAGCAAGGCAATTCAGATCAATCCTTTGACATTTTTGTGACTTAAACAAAGTGCCTAAATTAGTATCCTAATTGCCCAAATTTCCTTGGGAAACAATGAAGCAAAACCTTACCTCTCTTCAGTGATTAAAGAAAGATGAAGAAGACTCAGATTTCTCAGCCATGTAAAGTGAGATGAGATGAATCCAGGTTTATGTGTAATACTAATAACACCTGAATTACAAAAGAATATTCCTCTTCATTTTCTTTTTGAAGAAACATTTTATTAAAATATAAAATGGGAAAATTTCATGCTCAAACAATTATTGGACTGTAGGATATGTTCAGAGGCCTTTCTTTCAAGCATCACATATACCACGGTTGGTCTCATTCTGCATCACTTTGCCATTTTAGTAAGACACCCATGAGAGATGGACAAATAACTTGAAATAGTTATGTCAGTCCTTTTTTTTTTTTCCCCTTCTTTCTCACAAAAGTTAAGTAATTGGAAACATTTAACTTCTCACAAAATTGTCCCTATGAGAGTTTGGGGACATGCAATGAACTTAATCCAACAATCACCAGCACTCAATATTCTGCTCTGAGAAGGACAACGAGGGAAAAGGTAAAAGAAAAAAAACATTATGTTTTAAAAGGTGGTAATGACAAGATCATGTTAGTAAATAAATTGACACAATGTAGGCTTACTGGAAAAGTATGTCATATAGCATGGTCATATAGAAATATCAGTAAAATATTCCTAACAAAAACATTAACCTTTGTGATAAAACTAATAAGATCACAACACAGTCCACCCACATATGCATTGAAATGATACAGACCTTGTTAACTGAACATAAATCCTCTGTATTTGAAGGTTAAAGTTGTTTATTCATGGCTGATTTGAAACTTGAACCTATTGAAAGGCAAACTTTTCATAGTTTCTTCACTTAACTCTGCATGACTGAAAGCCATAGCTTTTTCTTACAGGAATTTCTTTTTATAACTTCTAGTTATTTAGCAAAAAATCTGGATGAATGGCAATCCTAGTGCTCATATAACTCTTTGTAAACTACAAAAGTACTGGTTTTCATGTTACTGTATTTTCAGAGCATACATATTCATATATTGCTAAAAACATTTTGTTACAGGTGTTACATAGCTGCCTCTGCGTACAGGAAGAGTGAGGAAGAAAAAGGTTACAAGCAGGATTATGACTCAGCAATAAATGCCTGTGGGGTGTATGATGTCAGTCTTTCACAGAAAACTATTTTATGTAACTGCTAAAGGTGATGGCATAAAGTCAAACTTCAAGAAGGGATGAAAGACAGGAAAAAAGTTTTTTTCAAATTGCTATAAAAGGAGGACACGGTGGACATATGCCAGGTGATATATCATAATTATGTGTGTGGTGTTTGGGTGTGTGCATACGCAAACAGGCTCTGTGCACAGGTGTATGTAGATCTGGAGAAAAAAACTCATTCATATTATATATCATATATATATATTGGTTTGAATTCTGTTAGAAAAACTAAAGCTACTTCTCAAGTTATCCATGAGAAATCTTTCTTTAGAATATCTGCTTACAATTTGATACAATTTGTGAGCAAAAGCTTCTGAATTTTAAATGAGCATATGTAGTGAAACATACATAAACTATGACGCAGATGGAGATTTCACAGATGAAACATTTCAAAACTTTTAAATGGAAAGAAGGGATTTAGCAAAAAAAAAACCCAATATTTACCGTTCAAGTAAGAATATTAACTGTAGTACAAAATGAAAACCAAATAGATCAAGGTATTGAAAAACTAATGTTTATTTCTTCGTAAAAGCCATAATTTAGTAAAAGTTCTGCTGCCTTAATATCAGAATTAAGTCTGCTCAAATTCTAAAATGAAAGACTTCACTTAACAGCTAAAATGCACTGTTTCTGACTTAAAATTATTCCTATTGCTTCCGTGATCACTATATAAATGGATTACAGTTAGTAAAACAATAATGTTAATACATACAGTCACTATGAAAGGAATCAGTGCAAAAGGACTTTCAAGCATGTCACCTGAAATTCATTTACTTATATAATGTTTAGCTTACTGTGGTGTTCTCCCTGTAATATACCACACAGATCACGTGGGAGCAAAAGCACAGCTAACTAGAGAGGTCCATGTAGGGTGGCTGCAAGCCAGTATTTCAGACAAAGTCCCAACCCCACTGAAGTCAGTGTCAAAACTTCCACCAACTTCCTTAGAGCCCACATTTCAAGCCTGTGATCTGAGTACCTGGAAATCAGATCTAATTAGTCAGATTTAACTACATCAGTATAACTGTAACTCTGTAGGCCATCCTGACATTTTGCAGCATGCCTAGACTCAGATCTGTACTCAGTGCAGATTCTTCTGTGTGAAAGGTAAATACAGGGCTGGCTCAAGAGTGAGCTGAGCAGTTGTGCTTCATTGCTAGCAATGGAGAAGCAGAGCAGAAACATAGCTAATGGCTTTATCTTACCCTGTCAATAGAAATGAAGCAACAAACAACATTTCTGGAGTGGGTCCCAAGAAAGATACTTCAGGAAACAGTGTGGAATAGAAAAACAACAAAACATTAAAGATGATGCAGGAAGGACCCGATAGCCCTATGTGTGTAAAATAGTGTCTTACAGTAAAGAGTTTTGAGGCCATAAAATGTAGGACATTTTTATACTTAAAAAAAAAAAAAGAAAAAGAAAAAAGGCTTGGAAACCATCCAAAACTGAAAAAGTGAGACAGATTTTACTTTCCGATTAAAAAAAAAACCAACCAAACATTATTCCACAGAAATCAAAGAAATTTCTTTGGCTTCATGCTGAGACTGAAAGTAGAATTTGATAATGGAGAACAGGAGAGGAGGCAATGTTATACAACTATTATGAGAAATGTTTCAGCCTAATATGACAGATGGCCAGGTTAAGGAATTTGAACTGGTGGACTTTGCTGAAAAACTGAAAAATATACAGAAGGCTTTTATTAAGGAGGTTTTGGGGTCAGGTATATGTTTTGATAAATTAAATTTTCTCCAGAAGGATGATACTTCTTAAAACAGGAAAACATTAATTTTGTTGAAAATCCATACAGTTTCATGGAATGGTTGTGATCAACATTAGAGTGAAATGGGAAAAAAAAATGTTAAAACATGTAAAAAAGTTACAAATGCAAAACATGTAGAAAGGAACAATTCTGCACAAGCAGGGTAAAAGCTAGCTCTACAACCTTATATTAATCTGAAATGAAGTGTGGTAAATTAAACTAAGAATCATAGAATCATGGAATGGTTTGGTTGGAAGGAACATTAAAGACCATCTAGTTCCAACCCCCCTGGCATGGACAGGGACACCTTCCACTAGACCAGTTTGCTCAAAGACCCTTCCAACCTGGCCTTGGACACTTCCAGGGATGGGGCATCCACAGCTTCACTGGGCAACCTGTGCCACTGCCTCACCACCCTCACCGGGAAGAATTTCTTCCTAATATCTAAGCTAAATCTTCCCTCTTCCAGTTTAAAGCCATTGCCCCTTGTCCTATCACTCCATGCCCTTCTAAAAAGTCCCTCCCCAATTTTCTTGCAGGCCCCATCAGGTACTGGAAGGTTGCTCTGGAGGGGTGCTCCAGTCCTTGGATCGTCTTCGTGGCCTCCTCTGGACTCACTCCAACAGGTCCATGTTGTTCTTGTGTTGCGCGCCCCAGAGCTGAAGGTAGTACTGCAGGGGCAGTCTCACCAGAGCGGAGTAGAGGGGGAGAATCACCTCCCTCCTCTGGGAGGGACCTGCTGGTCACACTGCTTTTGATGCAGCCCAGCATACGGTTGGCTTTCTGGGCTGCGCGCGCACGTTGGCAGTTCATGTTGAGCTTCTTATCAACCAGCACCCCCCAAGGCCCTCTCCTCAGGGCTGCTCTCAATCCATTCTCTGCCCAGCCTGTATTTGTGCTTGGGACTGCCTAAATCCATGTGCAGGATCTTGCACTTGGTCTTGCTGAACTTCATGAGGTTTCTGTGGGGCCACTTCTTAAGCCTGTCAAGGTCTCTCTGGATGGCATCCCTTCCCTCCAGTGTGTCATTGGCAAACTTGCTGAGGGTGCACTCAATCCCACTGTCTATGTCGCTGACAAAGATGTTAAACAGCGCCTGTCCCAATACTAACCCCTGAGGAACGGTAGTCATCACCAGTCTCCACCTGGACATCAAGTCGTTGATCGCAGCTCCTTGATTGACCATCCAGCCAATTCCTTATCCACTGAGTGGTCCATACATCAAATCCATGTCTCTCCAATTTAGAGATAAGCATGCCATGCAGGATAGTGTCAACTGCTTTGCAGAAGTCCAGATCAATGACATCAGTTGCTCTTCCCTTATCCACCAATGCTGTAACCCCCTCACAAAAATTTGTCACCAGGTTTGTCAGGCATGATTTGCCCTTAGTGAAGCTATGTTGGCTGTCACCAGTCACCTCCTTATTTCCCATGTGCCTTAGTACAGTTTCCAGGAGGATCTGCTCCATGATCGTGCCAGGCACAGAGGTGAGAGTGACCGGGCTGTAGTTCCCCAGGTCTTCCTTTTTTCCCTTTTTAAAAATGGGGGTTAT
>NW_009627094.1:56501-60730 GCF_000690535.1 Cariama cristata
GCCGGCCACGACTTCTCAAATATAATGGATAGTGGCTTAGCCACTTTATCCACCAGTTCCCTCATGACCTCAGGAACATCAATTTAAAGTGCTTTCAAGTTAACACAAGCATACTCCCGTTTAAGGAAGTAACAGTGCATTCCCTTAAAGAAAGTCAGTACAGAAGTGCGAAGGGTAGGACAATAAGCTCTAACATTCATTTAAGAAAATGGTGTACAACACTAATGAAATCAATGGAAAGACTAGGAGTTATGTAAGACAGGATGGACAGCAGAAAGCTGAAAAAAATTAGAAAAGAAAACAACACTATACACAGAGTGTATATATTTCATATAGAAGTCCAGAGGTTAGAGGCTGGAAGGCTGAAGCCACTCTGCTGTCCCAAGAACTGCAGAGGGAAAGGAAGCCACCAGAAATGGCAAGTGGTCTTCTGGTGTTTGGTTATTTTATCTCTAGGAAGCATTTATGTATAAATTTTGTCACTGTAATAACGTACAGAAGTCTAGGAAAAATAAAAGAGGAGGACTATCCCTGGGGTAAACAGTCACCCTCATCTAAGGCAATAGGTCTGTTTAGAAGTCACATTTATTGAAGAGGACTGTATTAGCTAAAGTAAATCAATAACAGAAACCCTTAGCAAAGTTATTGTAGGTCCATAAAACTGGCAGGGCAGGAAACCGCATTCCTCTCATAAAGCAAAGAGTGATTCGTGGAGCAGAGTGGTTAGAGGATCGGAAGCATCTCCCTCCACAAACACCCCAACAGCTCAAAGGAAGCCCCTGAGATCTGGCAGGAGGTGAGACAGCATCTGGAATTGTCAATCCTAAACTGAGAATGAAGTGTCACTCTCACCGCTTGCCTCTCCAAAGGAGAAGATTGTGAAACAAAGCTATATGCTGTGTGCATGGAGTATTATACATTGGAGGGGAAAAAGGAAAAAAAAAAGTGACTTAGGTAAAAGGTAATCTCCCTTTATTAAAGTGTCATCTGCTAAGACAACTGATTCATGTTTGCAAATGGGGAAAATTAGCTTACTGAGCACCAGAGAGATTAGTTTAATTTTCCTAGGCTTCTGCACTGTGGCTTGTACAAGTATTTTATCAATGATCCCTAGAAATGTAAATCTGCCCCACTGCTGCACAATTAGCCTTGACAGAGAGCTTTTTATATATGGCAGATATCACCTGTATTTCCTGTACATTTTCTAGAAAGCCAAATTATGCTAAGTCAACATTGCTAAACAGGATATAAACTGCTGATTCAATTGATTGGTGATATCATTTATTACCTTCATAACTAAAGATTGCATGTCATGTACGCTTAGATAGGAAGCAATATTTTCTGCAAAAAAAGGAAACTGCAAATAATTATTTCCAAAACCAAGGCAGAATGTCAGAAAGCTCCACAGAAAATACTCTTGCAATGGTACAGGACTGCACATACAGAATCTTGTCACAGGAAAATAACAAGGACGAAACTCAGGAAGATGATAATTTGTGGCACTGTGTACTTGTGACACTACACACCATTCCTTTGTGTGCCTTGCCAGAAGTTCTAATGCTGTGACAAGCCTGTGCCAACAATAATAATACTCGAGTGATGACTTGATGGTCCCAGGAGCCAGAAGGACCAGAATGGAAACTAATGAATAATGAAGAGTTAAAAGATTTGCCTATCACTCTTGTGATAGCATTACATGATGTTGTGTAACAAGTGAAACAATATACTCTTAACCCCGCAACAGAGAATAGATTGAAGTGTAACAATTAAATTGCATTTTTAATTGAATGGTAATTGATGTTTTGTAATAAATATTAAAAGATGCAAAATATAAAGATTTAGGTTAAATGTTAATTCACTATTTAAATATTAACAGTAACCTTACTATACAAGCCAACCTGCCCAGATATGCAGTCAAACTACTACTGAACTTGATCTTACCACTAGTCAAGTTATGAATAAATTTTAATATAATAACAGCACTTGGCATAAGAAAACAGTGATATATAATCAAGAAGAATATTAAGAAGAACCTTAAGAAATAAGGATGACAGAGATGTTAAACAGTGCCGGTTCCAGTACCAACCCCTGAGGAAAGCCACTTGTCAATGCACTCTAATCCTGATCCCCAAATAGCACAGGTGACGCACTAACATAAGTTGAAAGAAGAGGGACTAAAAAAGAAAATATTAACAAGAAATGATGCTTTTCCAGCAGCGGTAAATCAGCTACATTTTTACCTGTCATAAATACTCTTAAATATTTACTTGAATGAAAGCTCTGGAGACTCCATCATACCTACATTCGGAAGATTTTATGGGATTGGACAAACTTCAGTGCTACAACAAATAAAACTAACGATCATTAAAAAATGTTCTGTTAACTCTGTACCGGCTTTCATTATAACAGTTGCAAGAGTAAAATAAAAGTCTGGGAGAATATCTATGATGGCTCACTAGCTGGTACATGGGCAAGATGCCTCATCCAAATGGAAACATAAAAATACACACTGTATTAAACACACTGGACAAGAATGGATCTCGGGGATGAACATCCTTTTCATCATCATCCATAACATATCACTCATCTGATTAGAGCTACTGTTCCTCTTAAAATCAGATGTTTTGCCAAATACTCCTGCCCAATATCATCTGCCGTTACCTTCATTAATTCCGTGTCTGAAATTGCTTCCACTGACTGCCTTTTGGCACCTGGGAGTTTCCAGAAAAAGCACTTCCAGCTGGTCTCAAGGTTGGAAGGCACCCGCCTCCATGCTGATGATATTCCAGTGAATTAATCCAATCACAATAAGACTGATATCCAGCTGCATGCTGCTCTGGAGACATTTCAGGAAGCAATTCTGGCTACTGAATGAATCAATATTTTTGAAGATAGAAACTGGTTTAGATAAAATAAAATCCATATGAGAAATACTTCAGCTGAAAGATGTGTGCCTATAGGTTAATGGGAAAGGAGCATTCAGTCTGAATACAAGAAGTCAGACCACATGATAAAGTTTGGTCTTTTGGTGTTAAAATTTTCTACTCCCATAAAGTCTGTGGGTTATGTTGAAGAATAGTGATTGAATTGATCCTCAGCTGAGGGGGTTTTTTGTCTTCAAGTAATGGAGAAGATAAACAGTAGCTGAAAATTGCAGTAAGTCTGCTGAAAAAAAGTGAAGAAAATTATCTAGACACTACTACTTCACCTGTCTCTTGGGCTGAAAGATTAAAACTTCCACCCATTTGTTCACATCAGCCAGAGCCTGCATTTAAGAACTTTGTAGAAAAAAATAAGTTAAAGGAATTCCTAGAACAACATTTCAGGTGAACAGAAAATAAAATAGTTGTTAGTGTTCAGAGCAGAATAAAGTTACAGATCAAATCCAAATCCAAGAAATGAGATCCATTGCAAGTTCTAATAGATACTGCCTAACAAACCTAATGCATTCACCTTACTTCTGAGATGTGCCAAGAAAGTATACCACGGAGTTATGGAGAGTGTCCTTCAATTCAGTGGTGACCTGGCTTGGCTAAAACAGGACCAATTCTCCTTTCAGTACATTTTCTTTCAGTTAAGTTTCTTCCGAGTAACTGCACTTTCTGAACTTGACTGCATGTTTTTCAGACAGTGTCTGCTTTTAGAATTGATAACACTTGATGTTTATAGTCGTTACTCTGGTAACGGTAGGACTGGCATGCAGAAAGTCCTACCATGTTTATACTTATTCCTGTGGGAATAAAGTCACTCCTGGCTCTCCTATGGTCCACAAGTGGAAAAGGAGTAAAAGGGTCGCACCTGCGGGAAGGAGCGGATGGGACAGGTGACCAAAAACTGACCAATGAGATATTCCATCCCATCCATGTCACCCTCAGTGTAAAGCTATGGGATCACGAGGGTCAGGCTCTCTTCTTTCATGGTCGACATCTCTGTGGGACCCTGCTCGTTCTCCTGCCTTCGATCCAAATCATGTATTCCTGAATCCAATTCCCATCTGCAGCTGAGTCTAGTCCAGGACATCCCAGTGTCCGTCCTGTTACACCATCAGTGTGAGTCAACTTGGCATGCAATCCCAGGATCGTCATTGGGAAGCTCAATATTGGTTTTGTATATTTTTATTTTTATTATTAGTAGTATTTGTATTAATATTATTATACTCTTTTTCATTGTTATCGTTTTATTAAAGTTGTTTTAATTTTCCAACCCATAAGTGTCTCTCCCTTATCTCT
>NW_009627094.1:60828-74698 GCF_000690535.1 Cariama cristata
GTCATCCGCTTTAATTGCCAGCCTAGCCTTAAATGTTGAAAACTGGTCAACAGTGCAACCAGTTGATAGAGACTTCATGATTTATAGTTTCAGTAGGTAGCCAACTGAACATGAGGCAGAATCATCTCAAACAGATTACCCCATCCAAAAGTAAAAATTCAGCCTTAGGCTTAACTTGATTCTTTTACTATTAATGGAAAATAAACAACTGTTGTCCCCTTTTCATTGCATATTTCTTCTGACAATTAGATAGACCTGAAAAGGTCTATCACAGTTTGAAGCAGAGCTCAAAAGAAAAAAAAGGTACTAAGGGAATAAACCTGGCAACCATTAACTGCTTTTCCTACTCTCCAGAAAATATTCTCAGATCTGTATTAGGCACAAATCATTTACACCTAACGCAGGTGTTCTGCTAACTGCTAGAGGTTGACTAGAACATTGAAATTAAATGGCAGATCTACAGAAGTTGCTGCAAAAATTGTTTTCTTTTCCAAACAGAATAAAAGACAAAATCTTTTGAGCATTTTCATAAATGGAACTGCATTGTGAAAGAGGGTTGTATATCTTTGTCTGTCACACTCAGTTGCTTAGCATTTGGCTACTGGCCTGGATTATACCAGAATTCAGCTTCAAATCCCTGCTCCGCTTCAGTCACAGCATTATTGTTTATCCCAAATCAAGCAGAGTCTCCTACACTCATACTCTCAGTACGCAGCTTGCTTGTCTCTTGTCTATAACAGATTTTCCTCAAAATTTAGTAAAAACCAACAACTTTGCAAAATATTTCACCTTTGACAAAACAGGCTGTGTTGCCATCATCCATTTAAAAAAAAAAAAAAAAAAAGGAAAAAATATTCTTTCCAGACCTATTCACAACAGCATGTTCCTGGCTGGCTGCCCAAAACTATTATCATTCTATTAGTATTGTTTGTTTGTCAGACTCATCCAGCTAACACATGTTAAAACTACAGCTGTTCTGTCTACATTTGGATTTTAAATAAGATCTCTGTTTTATTATTTCCCCCCCTCAAAATGATGAAAAAGGAGGGAAAAACTTCCTCAATACAAAGATACCTTAATTGTGCAATAGGGGGGGTGTCTCGTTCTTGTGAGCAAATGAACCCTGCATTCTATTGGAAATGGGGAGAAGGACCATTGGTGAGATTTAAGATGAGAATTCCCCAGTTCTTCTGTGGAGGGGACACCATAACACAGTCCCTATTCTGTCCTTTCCACCTTCTATTTCTCTGGAAATATAGCATCTGAAGAAATAAAGCACACCAAGTTAACTCATGATTTACTGAAGCCCTTACAAAAACACTTTTTGCATAGCCCTAAGTCATTAATTAGTGGTTTGTTTATTTCTTCATTCTCTGGTTTCAAACCTAAGCAAGAAATTCCAGATTTTTCAAGCCAAAACAGGTCACATTCTCACTATGCGACGTAGTGACACATGAAGAAGCTGTTTACTCTACATAGAGCAGCACAGCTCACAGATGCCTCATCAGGTCCTGGGAGCAATACCTCGGCACTAATTCTACACTCTGCCTGGGCTAATTTGCCTTTTCTTTCAGCTCTGTAGCTTTTCTGATATCTCAGTGCTGCATGCTGCAGCTACACCCCACCAGAAGTGTTTAGAGAATAGTCCAGTATCAGTTGCTTGGAACTGTACCTTCTCTAATAATGGATAAAGAGGGGTTATGCTACAGAAATCAAGGGCTTGCTGGAGGGGAGATGATGAAATAAAAACTGATAAAATATCAGGAAACTTTCTTTGCCAACAGGCGTTGCTAGCAAAATAAGTACTGCTTGCCCAGCAGCAAGGGCAATTTGGGTTACATTGCCACTAAAAATCTTCAGCAGAAATGCCAATCACAATTATGATTATAGTATGTTTGGCATTAAAATGTCAAATGTGTCATTGATCCTCCTCTAAGAAATAACCAAGATCACACATACTTTATGACTTTCTTTATCTGCCGTCAATACAGATTTTAACTGTCAAACTGTAAAAATTACAATATTTAAGATGCTCTAGATAGAAAACTACATGTACAAAACGTTTCAGTAATGTTTGCAACTAGGAAACGCTCATGCATATGTCTTCAGACAACCTAAATCAGAAAACTGTTTGTCAACTTAAAGTGGTATTCTGTGGTTTCTGATCTATAACTGTGAGTGGCTGTAAAAAAATCTTATGAAACATTAGAACACATTTTTATAAAATGAAAAATGGCAAACAGTCTTGGTCCAAGTATAGTTACAAAATAAAAATCCCCTCTTGAATATCACAGAGGAAGTGGAAGAAAGCATGAGCGTTTCCTCTCAGTGCCGGTGCCTCCAGGACATCAGATAATTGTTGCCTGTGTAACCCTCGATGTGTTTTTCTCAATACCTATGCCTTGCAGGTCACTTCAGCAGTTACTATTAATTTAATAAGTGTTTATTTATGTCTGCATTTGGTTTTAAGTACAGTACTTGCCCCTGGTCTTAGAATGCATGCTGGGGAGAAACCATTAACATTATCTACACCATTTAAGATTACGCACACTTCAATTAGATCTCTCAACCATTTTTTCTTAGTTGCTGCCATCATCCTAGTTCCTGCAGGCTGAAAGCTGAATGTTTTCTCCAGACTTTGTTATCTTTTTTGTCACACAGAATCACAGAACGGTCAGGGTTGGAAGGGACCTCTGGAGATCACCTAGTCCAAACCCCCTGCCAAAGCACTTACTCCATAAAACTGTTCACTACAATCCCATCTATTCCTGAAAACAGTCCTTATCAATCTGCTCTTCTTACAATATTTTCCATAACTCACATCCATCTGAGTGAGACAAAAACTGAACTAAATCACTCCACATCCATATGTAGTACGAAACCCAACATAGCCTTAATTTTTCACATGCAAGGAATATCTTTGCGCTCGATCTTTGTCACAGAGCCAGGAAAGTGCTTAAGAATATAGTTTGATTTTAAATATTTCAGGAGTTCTATTGATTTGAGAGAAGGAACTCATAGATGAAAACTCAGTACATGCATTAGAGTTTGGTAGTGCTTATTAGTTTTGGAAGACTGGTTTAAAAATCATCTTTCCTAATTCAATCTCATGTAATACATTATTTATTACTAACTTCTCATGTGCAGTGATTAAGTTTTAATTTTGAAAGTCGCTTGCATCTTCTCAACCTTCTCATTTGTGATCCACTGTTTTTCAAATTGCCATTTTTTTTTATACAAAATTTCTGAACAAATTGTTGCCATATTTGTGCTTTGGGGGGAGGATGGAGGGATTTAATTTTTTTTAACCACATCTTATGGCTTTGTCTACTTGATCTTAACAGTTTACTGACTTTGGCTTCTGTTATTTTCGGTACCGCTGAGTTCTTTTGGTCTTTTTCAAATACCACTCTTGGTCATAATCCTGCCAAATGTAAACATGTCTACTATTTTTACTGCTTCTACATGGGACAAACTTCATGATGGGAAAAACACTTGATGGGACAAACAGCAGGGCAAATGGAAAGCATCTTCGACAAAGGTAACCAGTGCCATTCCAGATCAGAAAATATAAACTGTTAATATTAACCTGAAGATTTCAGAAATTAAATTGGTCATCTGGATGGCTTTTCCTGAGGAATTATACTTTACTCCATGCTAACATACTTTCACTATGAATTTTGAAATACCTCCCACAGTTAAAATAACGTCAGCTTTATCAAGAATACATCAAGAGATGCACTGACAATCTATATTAACATACTGTGCATCTGGGTAAAGAACAAAATAAGATTAATTATATTCACTGTCTTTTTTACAAGCAGGTTATTCAGAAATTCTCTGAAATTAATTGAACAGTTAAGTTTGTTAAATGAACAGTAATTCCTCCCCGCCCCCCTCCCCCGCCCTTTAAACTTACCTACCAAAGAGAAACATGTCTTTGAGAATTGAGACTCCTGGTATATTTGATCACTTACCCAGTAAGAAAAGAGAAGGTAAACCACAAGTGACAGACCACCTCTCTGTTTGACTGAGCAGTAGTAAAAATGAAGGTACTTTTCCTAATGTGCATATGGTATCTTTGCAGCAAGTTCACAGAAAGTCCTAGAAATTAATAGGGCATTCTTTTCTTTTTTTCTTTTCTTAATTTGGTTATCAGATTCTTCCAGTTTACTGTTCATAAATTACTGGAATTGCCAGCTTTCATTTCTACCATAGTAAAAGTTTATTTATTCTCCAGCTTCCTGGACTCCTGATTTTCTCCTTGTAGAGAGATTCAGATTACTCTGAGCAGAAAAGCACCTCCCAGAGTACAGATAAGGAGTGAACAGAAGAAGACCAGCTTGAATACAACCTCCTGACCCATTCCAAAACAAGGCTCTGAAGATAAAAAACAGGGAGGAAACCCTGGCAGGAAATAAGCAACAGCACAAGAACTGTCTAAGAGACCGTGAGATAGACGGACAAATGACATGAGAGAACAGAAGAGATGCTGTTCAGAGCACAGAAAAAGAAAGACACACTGTAGGAAAAAAAGAGATGAACGGACCAAAACAAAACACGGACAGACACTGTGGACAGATGCAGTGAACAGGAGGAGTCTTGGCCTTATTCATAATCTGCTGAAAGCCTGACTTTGTGAGTACTTGGGCTGATACATGCAAGCACAGGCCTCTAACCAGCTGCATGATTACATGTCCATGTGTTCAATAAAGGAACTTAAGAGGTCTACAGCCAATGAAAAACCTGGGTCACCTGGACCTCAGAGAACAGTAAGTAGAGGATAGTATATACTTTCTAAGACTTTTTTTAGGTCTACATGAGGAATTTTACCTCCCAGTATATTTACAGCCATGTAAAGCTTCAAGTTTGATGTGATTTATATTGGTACCTCATAACTTGTATTGACTTGCCTGGGATAAACCTTAAGGTGAGATGAATCACTCCCTAGAAGCATCTGCTTCTCACTGCTGTAGGCACTAATGTGAGATTACAGTGACTGTATCAGATGCAACCACCTACACTGTGCACTTGGTCGAATGAATCCCGTAAAAAATATCAGATCTATATAGATACTTAAGCATGCAAAGAAGCAGTGAAGAACCTAGAAGACACTTCAGCCTCTTAACCCCTGAAGATTTTTAGGTATTCGATCTCTTTAAAAGTTTAAACTAAATGGTTAGCAAAACTGATGGTGCCGTAATTCTTCAAAAACCATATTAAAAGGCAAATACAGATATCACAAAATGTTCTAGTGGATCCGTATCTTCACTGTCTGGAAAAATTCTCACCATACTGCTAAGGTTTAAGGTAACTGAATTTTCACTGTAATTTCTCTCAATCTTAAAAATGCTTAGAGATTCAGGTCAGGTGTCTCAAAACAGTCTTCACCCTGTCCTTACTACATCTTTCTTCATAGCATAATACTTCCATTTCTACATAAACAGCCCAAAGCAACTTATGGGGCAGCTGTTTACTTTGTTGAACAAGAGTCGTCATTTGAGCCAGTGATTTTGTGTAGTGTAATTAAGCATGTAGTGTCATCAAGCATGTAGTGTCATCATATGTCATGCCCATATAACAACCCTCTATGACCTGCAAGCTCATTTACCTTAAACCTCAATCGACAGCCAAACAAAACAATGCCTGTATACTTGCATCTGCTCCTTTTAAGCTTCTATACATATACCCACAGAACTAAGGCTGCAGGCAGGCCTGTGGTACGTACAAGCCCAACCAAAGTCTGCTGCTGAGCCTCCACTGATATCACCTCTTGTAGGATTAGGCCAAAGCTACACACCTCTGCTATATCCCAACTGCTGCATGACACGAGCTCTCATTAACAGTTATAGAACTAAGCGCTCACTTTTCTACATGTTCTGCTTTACCGAAAGACAAGTGCAACACAGTTGAAATATAATAGGAAATGTACTTTAAATTACTAAATCAAAGAGAATGGACTACAACTTTAATCCACCCCTTTTACACTGAACTGCATGGCTTCGCAGAAGCAGTGTGGCAAAATTGAGGGGAAAAAGGATACTGGCCACATACTTCAGCTAAAGTCAATCCATTTTTGGTTTGAGGAGTCAGGCACAATTGTCCTCCTATAACAGCCAGCTAAATATGGAAGAGAGGCAGATGGGTAGAAGGCTTTCTCATTGTTCTTTGCACAAAATGGTGCACCATAGAGATGAAGTTTCCCTGGAGATAGTAGGAGCCACAACCAAAAAAGCAAAACTGAGTAAAGCCTGAAAAACAGATTGTCTGCAAGTGTTCGGAATTAGTGGATCCAGAAGAAAGAAAAATATATGGAAGTATTATACCCTCCCTGCCTACACCTGCTATAAAATAAGTTGATGGGGTCACCATGTCATTCAAATCGTAGTTGTTTCAAGTCCTTTTGTGTCAAAGTGATGTCTACTTTCAAGTTATTGATCATATGAAAATGGAATGGCCCCATTGCTGATGGAAAGGATTTTTTCTGTATTCACATAGAGTATGTAATAATTTAAAAATTTCAATGCTATTACTTATTGATGTTATTGAGAACTCATAAGCTACACATAAAGATCAATACACATAATTTCCCTATGTTGACAGCCTCTATCTCTCACTGCCAGTAAACCCATGCATTTATTCAATTTCTGAGCCTGCAGGACTCAATTCAGTGTGGTGGCTGGAAAGGAGCTGGTCAGGAGGTGGCAGGGGAGGGTAACGACTCCAAAAGGAATATTACAGCTTCCAGGTATTTCTGGATTTCTGGGTGCTTGTTTTGGGAAGGTTCAGCACTGTTTCACAACAGCTTTCAAAGAGTGAGAGTTCACTCCAATTTTGAGGGGTGAGGTTGGGAACAGACATGTACCCCTCTCTCTCCCCAATATGTCTTCCTACCTCTCCCCTTTCTCCTGTAACACATGACATTTGCCTCCTTCTTGAGACTCGCAATACAAAGGCACAAAACAGCCATCCTTCTATACATGGTGTTACCTCAACTCGCCTCCTCTTGAGCTGCTCAGAAGAGGCAAGAATCAGAAGCAGTTCACAGAGAAGGTGGGGTAGAAAAATGAGGGTAGAACAAGCAGCCCAACAGCTCCAAGGGCTGCAGAAAGTGGTGCCTGCCCCAGCTGATCTGCCCCTCACTTCCCTCCGCAGTGACCCCTCTCCCTAGCCCCTCACCCACAGCTGCCAAAGACCGCTGGCCACTGAAGGAACAGATACCAGAGCCTGCCCCTGTGTCCTGGCACAGAGGCGAGGCAGGCAGCCCCCATGGCACCTCTGCCCCTTGCCTCTTCCACCCAAATCTAGCGCTAGTGGCATGCACAAGCTGCTGCTGTTGAGCGCAGTTGGGATTCATAACTACAGCCCGTTGCAAGTGTGTGAGCCATGCCTATTGTTGATTCTTGCAAATGACGTAGTTGTTCATAATCTCCAACACTGTCTTCATTCTTATAAAATTGAAGTATAAAAAAAAAAAATACTAAGGATTTTATACAGTGTAAGATATATACACATATTTATACACACATAAGATCTCCCCTGAGCCTTCTCTTTTCCAGGCTAAATGATCCCAACTCTCTAAGGCTCTCCTTATATCATAGATGCCCGAAACCCTTCCTCCTTGCAGTGGCCCTTTGCTAGACTTGATCCAGTATGTCCATGTCTCTCTTGTTCTGGGGAGCCCAGATCTGGACACACCACTCCAGATGTGCTCTAGTCAGGGCTGAGCAGAGGAGAAGACTCACCCACCTCGCTTGACCTAGTGGTAATGCGCTCCCTAGTGCAACCTGGCTGCTGCTGGCCACCAATGCCGCAAGGGCACTTTGCTGGTTTGTGTTCTACTTGGTGTCCACCAGAAGCCCTAGGTCCTTTTCGGCAAAGCTGCTTTCCAGCCAAACACAACCCAGGCTGTATGGGCGAGTACCTGGAGTTCCTTCCTCCCCAAGGGCAGGACTTGGCATTTCCCTTTTTTCTTGCTGGTCAAGATCTCCAGCCTCTCGACATGCCACTGAATGGCAGCACAACCATCTGATGTACCAACCAATCCTCCCGGTTTTGTTACACCTGCAAATCTGCCGAGGGTGTGCCCTGCCCCATCATCTAAGTCATTACTGAAGATGTTAAGCAGTATTGGCCCTAGTATCAACTGCTGTAGTCTAAATACTAAATAATATCTTCTTAAATGCCTACATGCGTACTTAAATTCCATGCTTGTCATCTTCTCAAAATATTCTTGACAAAAATAAATTAAAACAGAAAAATAAAACCAGTGAAATAAAACAGTCATAAAGATTACTTTTAAAAACCTCTAAGGTGTAGTTGGGAGTTAAAGCACTAAAGTAAAATAACATGTATGGTATATCCCTCTATTTTCCTCTCTACCAACAAATTGATACTAGAGCAAACATATTATTCCATACGAATGATGCCCCCTAGCCCTATTATTCATACACAGTTATACAGAAAATGTCTTCACTAAATTCAAACTAATGGTGTTCAACCTCAATCCTTTGCATTGTTTCTGTATATGCAGTTACTGTGCAGTATTTCAGGTTGAGGTAGCCAGCTTACTGTCTCATCATTTAGATGGCTGTCATTGAAAAAACAGTGTTATTTGAGTCACTTAATTCCAATACATGATTTCACAAACGGAAATTCACAAATCCCACAAATGTAGTTATCTCATTGCTTCTGCACCCAGAAACAACATCCATCTAAGAACTGCAGATAAGAGAATAGCTTTAGATTTCACCTAAGATAATCAGCCATAAATTTGTTATCGTTTCACTCCTCTTCATGAAGCCTGAGAGCCAACAGTCTGAGGAGATGAATGCGAAAAATCCACACAACGTTCAAATTTATTCAATCAGGTTATTCACAAAGGCAGGCAAACACCTATGCTGGGGTCCACTGTGCCCAAGCTATATGCTCTGATTCAAAAACGCTTAAGAACGTATCAGGGCAATGGCCACACCAGGTCAAAGCACAGACATCCACCGCTGTTTCCTTCACTTCTGCGCCTGTTCTTTCCTAGACATCTGCTCTCAGCCACTGTTAGAGACATTCCCAAAGGAAACTCCCAACCTGCAGAAATTTGTGGCTCACAGATTTCTTTGGATCTTTCCAATGTCTTTGCATTTAATATTCCTCATGCTTTTTTTCCTTCCATGAATTTATCCAGTTCAGCTACTTTTTGAAGTTGTAATTTTTGGCCTGCATAATAATCCACAGCAAAGAGATCCACAGCTTAACCGTACTTTCTTTACTTGAGGAACCATCTTTTCTACCTTGTTCTGAACCTGTTTCTTTCACGTTTCATTTTATACTGCATAGCTCTTGCTTAGAAAAGAGAGTGAATAAACTACTGGCTTGGTAGAAGTTCCGAAGAATTCATGACCAACACCATTTTAACTACCTGAGCAATACAGTGTGCTCATTATGATACTAACCAATATTTGTATTTAATGAGAAAGTCATGATTTCAAGATCTGAGTACAGTTGCAGGACTAGTAAACACAGTTTTGGCAGAGACAGTGGAAATATTCCTTCTACTAACAAAAAAGTACACGTTCATGGGTAAATACTGGGTTTTGGCCTGTTACAATCCTAGATTAATCAGTAATTTTGTGTATCCCATTGGTAATGTTAGAGATGTTAACATTATTTGCACGCCTTAAAATTCCTATAGAGCAACATGACATATTAAATACTGCAGGACAATAGGCCTATGCACTGACTTTTTATATGCATCCAGATTGACATCTTTAAAGGTTTATGTTTTATTACTAAGTCTTGCTATACTCACTGCAGCGTCCCACAGACAACAAACAGAGGGTGGAAGCTGCTGGCACAATGCTGCAACTCTGGCAATTCTTAGTTGGAAGCTAAATTGCTAATCCTCAGGCTTCTTTCAATTATACCGAGATAGGAAATAGCATGGAACTGCTCCCAGGATAAGAATTTTGTATGTGGTTCCATAAAAGCCCTTCCCCACCCTCTGGCAATAAAGAGAGCATGGCCACACTGAGAATTCAGTCCCTTTCTTTCCTGAAAACACAAGGATAGCTATAAATTACAAAAAACCAAACTTAATATTTTCATGTAATGAAGCTGATTTACCAGCAAAAATAACTACATGGATATTCAAAAATTCCTCAAGTTTTATCTTGGTAATTAGATTTCACCAGAGCCAAGCAAAGATGGACAGAAGAGAAGATGCTCTGAATCCTGTATTTTAGGGTTTGTGGCTGTTAGATATATTGCTAGGAATTCAGCAAGGCTTGCAGCTGTCAGGAGTCCTGCAGTTCAGCGTCCCTGGATGTTACAAGCTCCGTCAGGCAGCCGGCAATGCTCCGAGCTGACATTAATCACCTACTTTGGGGTTCACAGCTATTACAAGCAGTTCCAGCAACTTGGCGGTGCTAGTGACAATTTATTTCACTTAGCAACAAATGCTGGCATATGGGTGTTGCTTATAATTTCCAAGGAGCTTTTTGCCAATGCTATTAGCTGCCACAGTCAGCTGGGGCTACAGTAATGGGAGGTTTAAGACGTTCTAAGACTATTTCTAACAGTGATGCCTAACAACAAAGGGTATATAACTGTGCATACAAACATTGCTAATATGTTGGCAACTTTCCTAATAATAACCAAGTGCCTGATACTACCTACAGCTGTGGAAGCATTAATCAGTGCTTCAAAATGCTGCTGCTAAGTCAACAACATGTATAGAGTTTAACAAGTAATTCTTACAGTATCAGGAGATATTCTGCCAGAGCTCTGTGCCACAGCTAAGTCCCTCAGCAGGGTATATTAGCTCAGGCTCAGCACTGTGCTAATAAAGTCACACAGATTTTGAGCAATGTGAAAATATTGAAAGCTACACCGCCGAGAACACAGGATGCTGAGAACACAGAAAGAGGCTCTGCATCTGAATACTGGAAAAAAGTGTTTAAAAAAGCCGAGAGTCTGAGCCAAAAATTTCAATTCAGACATCACTGTTGTTATTCATGAAGATGTCTGTAGATTTTTTTAAATCTGAATTAAAAATAAAAAGGAAAATGTTCAATGCCTTATAAACAAGTTGTGGATTTGCTCCATCATGTCTTAAGAAAGAGATGTTCAATGAAATAGTAGAGTGAAATAATTCTCAAAATCAACATATTATGAAAGCTGTATTGTAATTCAAACCCTGAATCCTGTAATATAGAAATGTGTTTTAACATTCTACTACAGAGCAGGAAAAAACCTGCCAAATCTTTCCTTAACTTCAGGTTTCACCATATCTGCAAATTTCACAGGAGAGTTTTTGAAATTTATTTCATTTTTTGTTGGCAGAAGACAAACTTCTCTCAAAATTAAAGAATATCTGTGAAATTATTTTTTTCAACTCTTCTAAATTGAAAATACCTTTAATTTCCTCATTGAAAATGTTTAAACATTTTCTTCTACAATTCTTTGGTTCAGCTTGGTTTTCATTTTATATACTACACATCTAAATATCTGATATTAACATTAATGTTTTGAGATGCATTAAAGTATCTTATAAAAAACATCTCTAAAGGTAATTTTGATTTTTTAAATTTTGGACAGATGTTGAGGTACAAAATTTCACTGCATAACTGATTCTGTTTTCAAGTTTCTTTCTTTTTCACTGCTGAATCCTTCATAAACATAAAGGGCAAATCATGCTAAACCAGTCAGATCATCTTTTTTGATAGAGAACAAACTTTGCGCCTGAAGGAGAAACAAGGGAAGCCACATATCTTGTTTTTAACAAGGCTTTTGACACTATCATATGATATTTTCTAAGCAGGCTAACAACTGTCCTAAGCAGGCTGAACTACTGTTCAGTTGGTATATAAATAGCTAGAAAACTACAAAAGAAAATCAGCTACAAAAATTTCATAGGATGTCATATGGTCTATTCCAGTTCTGCTCTCTTATGAGACTGAATAATGAAATAACATGTAAGCTATTACACTTGCCGATAATAGTTCAGAGGAGATCCAAGATGCAGAAATGCAGTTGTAGAATACAGAATAATGGTAAATGAGAGAAATATTCTGGAAAAAATAGGATGAAATTCAGTATGAAGAAATTAAAAACCTTTACACATTTAGGAACAGTGAAGCCTACCAAAATAATAATAATAAAAAAGGCTAAAACCCAACTTGTTAGTCTTGTATGGGGAAAAAAAAAAATCTATATAGTAGTTCACGAGGTTGAATGTGAATTGACGATGGCATTCTGCAGGAAAAAAGGGCATGCTTTCATGTGTGAACAGGAGTGTTATCTGCACTCCAGTGGAAGTGGAGTTTGTCATCTACTGCTGATATATGTCAATACAGCAGCTGAGTCTAAGAACATATTGTTATTATGAGTACCAAAAGGAGAAGAGGTCAACCATTTCTTCTGTGCTTCTTTCCACAGGTTATGCACAAGATCAACCCAGAAGCTCCAAGTGATGTAACTACTTAAAAAGCAACCATTTTCAGTTGGTGGCATACAGTCAGTATAATCTGTCTACTGCAATATAAAAATAGACCTTGATCATTAAATCCCATTTCAGCAATTGCAGGATACCACGTAGTAAGAAGAATCTAGAGAACATGTGCTCCAATAACCCAAACCCACAAAATATTCCCTACTCATTTCACTAAACTGAAAACTTGTAGTAAAACCCCCATCAAAACAGTAATGATCTGCCACAAAACAAGAGCACAGAAAAATGAGAAACACTGCCAATGCCCTTGACCTACACAGAAACAGGGAATTTATTCTGTGAAACTCCTAATGACCTTTGTTAGAATTGCTGAATCTGGTGACCCACCAGAGGCAAGGTTGCCACAGCTCTGTGCCCCCAGCTCTAGCCAGTAGCAAGGCTGAGCAGGTATCCCCTACATAGAGAATACACGTGCACGTATACACATGGCCAGCCGCATGCAGATGAACACAGATAAAAATACAGACAGCACCAATGGCCTCATCCTGTTTCCCTTTCTGGCAGGTCAGGATGAAAGTCCTTTAGCGGAAAATATATACATATACATAGCATGGAACCCTCCAGTACCTGGGCTTAGACACTCGGTCTGTCCAGAGCCAGGTCTTCCCAGCTGCTGGCACCTGTACGTAAAAGCCCCTGAGACCCACGGCCCCGCTCCCGTGGCTGGGGCTCAGGCACACAGATGCACGCTGAGGGTCTCTCCAGCCACTGGCCTTAGACCCTCAGCCTAACCAGTAACTTTCCCTTGGATCCTCTGGTCTCCAGTCGCCTCAGGCACAGACACACACATGCAAAGGGGTCTCTCAGCTGTCCCCCACGGTCTCTTTCATAGCTGGTTTGGGGTTCCTGGTCCCACCAGCAGCCAGCTCTCAGCCTCTCTGGTCTTTCAACTATCTGGCCTAGACTTCTGGTTGCTTCAACAACCAGCTCCCAGGCCTCTTACCCTGCTCGCTGGCTAGTCTAGTTTGATGTTTGCTAGTGATCATACACTGCATACACACTTGCACTTACTCCAGTTTCGGCACTGCAGACCTGTGAGTCGTGGTCCCTACTCCACCTGCTGACACTTAGACCTCCTTATGCAGACATGGGCACAGAATAGAGAGCCCTCAGCCAGAAAACCAGACAGAAATGGAGTTTAATGAGAAGACAGGACAAGTGGTGCTGGTCAGGCACAGGGCATGACCCAACAAGTATACTGCCCAGTAACCTGCTTACACACAACCAGCCTGTTGTAAGCCCCTTTCCCTGCTATTTCCCATGCTGTTCCTCCCCAATTTGCCTTGATTCCTCTCTCTTTTTCCCCATTTGTGGTTCCCCCTTTAAACATCCCATAATAAAACTCGCACAATCCCAAGACGCTCT